>NC_061097.1:6506626-6524126 GCF_015104395.2 Macrobrachium nipponense | reverse complement strand
CAGGTTCGGTGTCATGTATAATATGGAATGGAAAGAGTTCAGTTTTAATATGTAAAGAAAAATAGTCATAAAGCCTTTCTTTGGAAAACATTGATAATTAACAATTCATCATTATATATTTGCAAATTTTTTTTCAATAATTAAGCTTCAATACCTGAATTTTCTGGACTTACTCGCTACCATGCTTTTTGCTGTAATGGCAAGAAAATTTCAATAAAACATCTAAGTGTACGTAACTTGTTAATAAGTAAATCGCTGAATGAATTACCCATTTTCATGCAGTTGATCTGAGTAAATAATATTGTTGACATTAAATCGTATCTTTACTCGAACAAACAAAGATGGGTGGCAAATCCTCGTACTACCGTCAGCTGCTATTCAACTTCCTTGTTTGAATTCGCACCGCAAAACCAATTTTCGAGTTATCACTGAAATTGTTATGTCGCTTTCATTGGGGCTATACCTTCAATTTACTAAAAGGAATGCTCTCGTTAAATTAGAGTTTTCCAAAAAATACACATATTTTCCTGTAATTATCAAATTTCCGTCGCCTATGTAAGAATACGCAACTTTTTTTTTACAGTTTTATCTCCAGCCATAAACGTAAAACACTTATCTAGTTTTCAAGAGCAAAAAGTAGATATTTTATCGACTGCTCTGTATTATCATTAAGTTACTTACCCAATTGATGCATCAGTCAGTAACTGCAAACCTAGTTTGATGAATGCTTATTTAATCGTTACCAAGAAACACTGAGCTTTCTCTTCTGTTTCATGGTCATAGCAAAGTAATTGGTAAGCATTGCTGAATTACATAAAATTCAATGGGTACAATTTCACCTACCTACGTCTGATATAGCACAGGTTTTCTAAATTCTTTTAAACGTTTATCGATACCAGAATAGGCTCTCTCTCTCTCTCTCTCTCTCTCTCTCTCTCTCTCTCTCTCTCTCTCTCTCTCTATCCTTAGGGTGCTTAATTCTGACAATATTCTCCTTACTGATAAAAGTGGGCCAGAATAACTTTTCAACAGTTCTGACAAGCTTTCCTTTCCTTTAACCTCTCTCCAATTTCAATCATGTTGGTCGAATTTATTCGCCTCGTTTACCGTCATGTTCGCTCAAATATTTCCATCAAACCGCCATCATTATGCAAAAAGAAAATCACAGCAAAATTCAAGTTTTTCATATGCCGTCGGTGCATGCCAAAAGGAAACTCGTAAAAGAAGAAAAAAGTCTATCCTTACAAAGTTATTTTTATGTTGGCTTCTTCTAAATCTGTATAAAACGAGCACGTAAGATGAGAAAATTGAAGATGGAATGTTGTGGAAAGGGATTCAAATCATCATCATCGGGTTCACTTGATAGTTATCTATAGGCACGGTAACCAAAGAACTCCTGTTATCTTCATATTAAATTCTTTCCAAATGCTTCAGAGCAATATTCTGATCTCAAGTTAGTGTTATCGGAGGCAGCTACTGAATTCTTTTTATTGGCCGGTGTGGCTTATTGCTTTATCCTCAATGCGTCCTGTTGCGGATAAACGTTCCCTTCCAATAACCATTTCACACACCAGATCTTTCTGGACGCTTACGTTCACAGTTCTTGCAAAACATGGGAAATAAAAACGAAAAGAAACCAGCATGTTAGAAAATACTTTCTTTAAACTATTGAAGAATCTTTGCTATGAAACTAGCCATAAAAATAATACGTCTCGAGCTATTTTTTTTTTTTTTTTGCGTCTGTTTTTTTTTTTATCTAGCTTATCATTAGGAAATAAAATTTAGAGTGATTACTCAGTTTTCATTCTTATTTTCTGTAATTAGCTGGAATTTAAAGAGTCTAGAAGAATACGGGCAGGGCAGAGAAAAAAAGGTTTTCTCTATTTTCTAAGATTTAAATTGACTATTTAAACCGGTTTTCAGAAACACAGTATCAAATTTTAGCTCTTGGTATTATTATGTGATGACTTGTTGCATGGAAATAAGAAAAAGAATATGAAAAATGGTTTCTATAGGATTAGTCACAGAAACATTGGAACGGTTATTATCCAGAAATCCTTGTATACTTGAGGGCTTTTATTTGAGCCCACCGACAGAGGTATAACAAAGCAAATTATAGATTTCATTAAAAACAAACTTTTCCCGTTACTAATTAAGCTACATGCAGACGTAATAAAACCAAATAATTAATGTTAATTTAAACTCCTCTTTAAAATGCATCTGTTATTGGAAATTGTGCTTCCATTTAACAGAGGAAGGCTTCAGAGAAAATAAAAACATACTTATCGCCACATCACTACTAACTGTTAAAAAAATAAACAGATAAATAAAAAGGCCATTTTATCTAATTGCGAAAGGATGCTGACCTATCAGAGAATCTTCCCCACATAGACAGCTTTGGAAAACTGCGTTTTATTGGAAAGTTCGCATGATTCGAAAGATATCGGAGGAAGGAAAAGGAAGCGAAGAAATCACTATATCACTAGCAATATGGACCAGATAAGCGTCAGGTGGAGAGGATCTTAGCATCAAGTCATCTCGTCAAATGATCAATTGCCTGAGCGTGAAAACTTTCATGTTCGGCTGTAGTGTTGTTTTTTATGTAACTCCTCTTTTATGAATCTTAATAAGCTGTAACTAAAACGATTAAAAATGGCATGTTTGCTTAAATCATAACATACGTACAACACGATTGATTAATTTACTTAATCAATCGTGCTGGTAATTTTAAACTTCCGAAGTTGAACATTTCTCTACCAAGACTTGTCCCGATTTTTGAAATGTGGAAATAAGAGACAAAAGGGGAATAGGGTTACAATAAAAATGCATTAAGGTTAATGATAGCTACTGTACTACGATAATACCGCGCGAAAAGAAATCAAAATAGTTTAAACACTTCTGTCTTCTGCCATTTTGCTTCATTTATGTATAGTCCACCTGAACCTCGCTCGCACAAACAATGAGCCATAAGCCTTGTAAATAAATAGAGAGAGAGAGAGAGAGAGAGAGAGAGAGAGAGAGAGAGAGAGAGAGACCCACCTGGTGACAAAATAGAGAAAGATTGTCCCTTAGGAAATTTAAGTAAGTCAGAAGTGGTGGTGTAATTAGCAGTAAGATTTTCTGGTCCACTTTCATCTCCTTTGCTTAATTAAGTTAGGATTTTTGAGAGCTTCTTAACGCAACTTTCTGAGAACCAGCAAGCACGGACGTCGTAATCTTAGAAGTAAGTTCCATAAACCAAAAGGCAATGATGTACAATTTTGTAAGTATGCCGACGTAATTGCATGAAAACAACAAAAGTGGACTTAAGATTTTTTTTTCTAGTCATAACTATATTTTCCCAACTACATAATACATGCTATTATCATAGTTTAAAATGAATCTAATTAAAACCTTTTTAATAACAATTTTCCACATGGTGAGGTTTTAAAAACAGGCATACGGGTTTCGCATACAGCTCAGGCGTTTTACTAAGGTCTATTTAGGTAAATCTGCGTATGGAAAAATTTAAAATAGTAATAATAATCTGCATTAAGGCTTCAGATAATTTTGATTTGGATGAAGATCCTAGAAAACATACCAGGCTTTAAACTCAAAGCACAATGGGAAAATTATACCAAATTTTCTCTGTTTGATGTACAAACCATGACTGACGTAAAAAAAACGACCCACTTTTACGCTAAAATACATTCATTTCTTGCGTTATCATAGAATGGTACGCATTTTACTTTTTCGTACCCTATGGATCTATTTCCGGAGTATTAAGATTATTTTTTCATTAAAATCAGGGGCAAATTTCTTTCCATAAATACCCGATTACGTCATTACGCAAAGAAAATCTGTTTATAAATGTCATCAACATTTTCTCTGCCCATGATGAGAGAGGCTAAAAAAATATTATTTTGTTTTTTGATATGCAAATGCCATCGATTCAACAGTCACTTTCTTCCGCAAAGAATGAATTACTCATAAATAATGACGTATACTTGCTATTTTGCCCCCAAAAAGTAATGGAATGTAAACGATTGATTGAGAACACCTGTCTTTTTTTTATATTTATTCATGTGAATAGTACCAACAACAGTGTACGATAAGTTACACGCGAGACTTATATAAATATATATATATATTATATATATATATATATATATATATATATATATATATATATATATATATATATATATATATATATATATATATATATATATATATATATATATATATATATATATATATATAAATATATGTATATATATCTGTAAGGCCTAGGGATTTTGATTAATAATATATTGTTCGTGCGTTCTCTGTGACCTGTGGAATGTGGAGAACAGTGCAGGGGTGACGACCTGAGAGTAGCTGATCAATGAGTTTCTGGGGGTGGCGTGAGATAAAAGTGCTTAGTTCAGGAAGTCAATGTACGACAGTTTATGAACTCTTCTCAAAGTGCCTTTGGGAAACTGGATGCAGCTAGAACCGCGAGGCGCTATCGAACTGTGTGTTCGTATGTGCGTGTGTGCCTCTTTCTGTTAAATAGGTTCATACCCAAGCCTATGGGAGGGATTTTGACAGAGGGCTTCGAGTCACAGGCAAAGATGCCGCGGCATTCGCCGGGGGAGTTTTTGTAACATAGTGTTTAGTGTCCGGCTGTCTGGGTAAGTGTTCAAGTACTTTAGCCAAAGGGATGGCTTGTTTGATATCTTGTAAGATGTTCCATTTTATTAACTTTGTCTTTGAACTTGTGTGTGTACTTACCGGGATGTGTTCTGTATCTTTGAAACAGACGGCTCTGGAACCCCGGGGGGACAAAAGAGTTCCCGGAGGGGTGTGGACTTTCTTTGGTGACTTGACGTTGTACTGTTTTTGTGTTAGTCTGTAAGACTGGATTACTTGGTTAATTTATTTATTTATTCTTGTTAATAAACGTTAGTGTTATGATGCAACTCTCTCATTTTCATTACCTGTTAGAATGGAGAGAAAGAGGTGGAGAGAGAGAGAGAGAGAGATTGCCGAGAGAGAGAGAGAGAGAGAGAGAGGCTGTGTATGTAATGGGGTGTGTGGGTCTGCCTTCCGTTTCGTGTCCACGCTTACCTTATGAATAACTGGGGGAAAATCCCCCCATGTATAATATATATATATATATATATATATATATATATATATATATATATATATATATATCGAACTACAAATGTCCTTTAATATCTAATTCACTCTACCTCGGAATTAATATATTTTCATATATGTTTAACCGAAGGGGAATTTATTAAGCAATAATAGAATTGACGATCGACAGGCGCAAACCAGCGACCTCTCAATTATGAAAAAGCTTTAGTTAAAGAGACTAAAATACGAATCTGTGCCCTTGGCCATGGAAACCAGGTAGGATAGGTAGAATTAACCAATACCTTTGTGTAAACAGTTAGAAGGATAAGCATTATCGTCGGGAATAAGTCGCAACCCACACACCTTGTGTTTATATATATATATATATATATATATATATATATATATATATATATATATATATATATATATATATATATATATATATATATATTTATTCATTCATTAAGCTACAATTCTCCTTTAATATCCAATTCGCTCTACTACGAAATTAATATATTTTCATTATGTCAACAAAGGGGAATTTTTTAGTTGATAATAATTCCGTCCTCTCGTGGATTTGAACCACCGGACAGAGGAGAAACCCGATCTTCAGTGGCGTTACCGAATCGGCTAATTCGGTAACGTCAATGTAGTCGTCATTTGTCCTCTGTGCGCTTGTTCAGATACATGAGAAGCCGAAATTATTATCAACTCAAAAAAAGAAATTAATTCCGAGGTAGAACGAATTGGATATTAAAGGACATTTGTAGTTAATGTATTTATACATACATACATAAATACATACATACATATATATATATATATATATATATATATATATATATATATATATATATATATAATATATATATATATATATATAAAAGTGCCATTGCAAAGTGTAACTTCCCCGAAGAATTTGTATTTAATACCTTGTAAGTTTCATGTTGAGATTCCATAATAAGATTAAATTAGAATTAAGTTAGGAGTAATGTAAATCTTCAATCGTGCATTTTGCCCCTACCCATATGTTCTGTTATGCTTATCTGTCAACAAGCAATCAGTACGTGTTGAAAAATAAGCGATATGTCCAGGGAGAGTTTCGATTGCATGGTATTGCTGTGAGAATATCTGTCAACACGTCAGTGATTGGAGGCGCACAAGACACTGCGTGGAAGATTCGTCTTTGTTCCTTACTCAGAAGTACACGCGATGATTGTGTCACGTTAGAAGCTTCTAGAAGCATTTGATGCAAAAACGTTTCGTGTTGTTTTCGTCATCCGTAGGAAATGATGTCACAGTGACTTTTCGAGAATATTCTTCAATTCATTTATAGTAATTAGAAATTCTTTTGTTATGAAACAGCTTGATATTACTGATAAATTAAGTTTTATCTTTCGATTTTTCAAAAAATAATTTGTTGACTTGTCAGTAATTTTATTGAGAGAGGAAATGAGCACCTAGTTGCAAAACTGCTGTTATGTCATTACTTGCTTGTGATAATCTTTTAAAATGTTTTCTTTCAGGATAAGAGATATTTGTGTCCTGAAATTGTGCACTAATAATAGTTTTTAATAGTCATAATCATTCTCTTTCCCTCTCGTTTGAAAAGGGGAATATATTAAGAGTTTTGAAGACAACCTGGCCCTAAAATGTTTTGACAACGTCATCCATTGTGCATCTTCTGGATCAGTAGTTACCATAGAAGGGAGGATCATTCTGATATTAAACACAACTTGTGTTGGTTGATTCTTGGAGCCGCACGAGTTGGCCCATCTTTCGTCACTCTCTCTCTCTCTCTCTCTTCCCGACCGAGAGAAATTTAGATTTTTACAATAACGTAAAGTGCTGGCACTTTCATGGTCACTCATAACTTTTTGGATTTGATTTCTTAAGATGATAGCGCATATTTATGGAATTTGAACAGACAGAGTAAATGTGTTTTCGTAACGGTTCCTGTGAGAGTATAGTGAATTTGGAAGTTGTAGCAAAAAGGAAAAACTGGTACCAGGTAATATGTTATTGCAAGTTTTATGTGCACTTAAAACATATTTAAAGTGTTAGGTAAAATTATTTCATTTTTACACACTACATATTTTTTTTGCTTTGTATTTAATTGTTTTGAAGTGTTATTTTATATTCTGCGTGCTTACTATTTTCGTAGTGTTTTTTTTTTCATTTTTGGTACTTTTCCACATTGTGTGTTCAAATATTTTTCCATTTACATTTTGTTTGATTAACTTTAGGTAATTCTTAATGATCTAGTGCTGCATACTTGATTTAATTTAACAATTGTGAATTAATTTGCATATACTTAGATTTCTTTTCAAACATTAATTGTTGTTTAACAGTTTGAATTTTGATTGAAGGATTTAACTTCTTGAATAGTTCATTTCCTTGATAGATTTATTTTAATGTTTTATTGTTTAATAATTAATTAAACTGTGTTTGCAAATAATAGTAAATTTCCCTGCTATTGTGAATTTCACTTGTAAATTCTGAATTTATAAGTCTTTCATTCGTTGACAACTAGTGATAAGATTTTATTTATGTAGAAAGATAGAGTGGTAATTATGTAGTTTTCCTTAATTTTTCGTGAAGTGAGTTAGAACAGGGCAATACTTAGACTTTAAAAGTTGTTGTTGGAGTGATGCCCTTTAATTAATTTAATTTCATATATGATTACCTCACACCTGTTTTTATGAACCTAGATTGTATTTCTTACATGATTAATAAGTTTTTAAGGGATTACTATTGCCTTTAGAATAATCAGTTGTATTTTGTCCCTGATGGAGGTTCCGGTGTCTGGCTGTTATTAGGTAACTATTTTTGATTTGTAAATGTGATGACCAGATATTTGGGCGCTTGGTCACAGATTTAATTAGTGCCCAGACCCGGGAAAACAGATCATAAATATCACTCTGGTTTATGGTTGATGATGGTGGTGTTAGATGTATATTTTTTTTGGAGAGCGACCATATAGTGTTTATTTTTCATTTCTTATCTTTTATTTATTTATTTATTTTTATTATTATTATTTTTGTTTTGCATTTTATTGTATTAAATTGATAGTTGAGTATAATGATAAGTCTAAGCTAAGAAGTTTTGAAATAGGTCAAGTGTAAGTGTTCTTAACTATCAAGATATTTTCCTTTACCAATGCAGGGTCCTTAAAAGATAATTGAGAAGTTAACTGATAGAACTTATGTGATTGACACACCAGGCAGATGATAATGACAAAGGAAGATACATGTGAACATCTTGAATCCTCACTTCTCAGAAACTAAAGTTGAAACTATCAATCTTCATCTATAGAAGACGACGATGAATAATTCTTACATTTTGGAAAATTAGGAGAATAAACTAAAACATCTCAGTGTTGAGCAAGGTGAAGAATTGAGTGAAGTTATTGGAAGTTCAATAGAAATTTTTCTAGAAGTACCTAGGCGTACCTATCTGACCAAGCATGAGATCCAAGAAGATGGAAAACCATTTAAGCGGAGAGCTTATCGCTTATCACCTTATCATTGAGATGTTTTGAATAAAGAAGTTGAATATTTGTTGAAGCATGGATTAGCAGAACCCAGTTCAAGTCACCACAGTTATCCTATGACTGTGGCATTGGAGCTGTTCTACATGAAGATGAAAACTATATTTTACAGCCTGTTTATTTCATGTCTTCGAAACTGTAAAAGCATCAGAAAGTGTATTCAACCATAGAGACAGAAACTCTAGCCTTAATCACAGCATTGAAAAAGTTTCAAGTGTATGTGAACAGACATAGAAATGAAGAAATTTTAGTGTTTTCCGATCACAATCTACTATCATTTATAATGAGGAAATGACGTCACAGTGTCCTTACGCGAATATTCTTCAAATTATTTGTAGTAATTAGAGATTTTTTTATTATTATGAAACTGTTTGATATTACTGATAAATTAACTCTTATATATCTCGATGTATCAAAAAAGAATTCGTAGACTTGTATGTAATTTAATTAAGAGATTAAATGAGTACCTAGTTCCCAAAACTGTTGTGATGTCATTGTTTACGTGCAATAATCATTTTATATTTCTTTTATGATAAGGGTTTTTTTATTTTCTGAAATTGTATAACAGTAATAATTATTAATTGTCATAATAATTATCTTTCCCTCTCGTTTTAAAAGGGGAATATATGAAGAGTCTTACAGAAAACCTGGCCCTAAAACGTTTTGACGTCATCCATTTTCCATCTTGTTGATCAGTAGATACCATATAAGAGAGGGTCATTCTGATATTAGACACATCTTGCATTGGTTGATTCCTGGAGCCATCATTCCTCTCTCTCTCCCATCCCGACTGAGAGAAAGTTTGATCTTTACATTAACGTAAAGACTTTGTAGTTGCATGGTCACTCGTAACTTTTGGATTTATTTAATTTCTCAACAGGTAATGTGTTACTGTAAGTTTTAAGTGTACTTAAATAAAAATTTGAAGTGTTTAATAATGTTTTACACATTATACAATTTTGGTGGTGTGTATTTAATTCTTTTGAAGTGTTTATTTTATTTTCTGTGTAGTTGCCATTTTCATATTGTTTTACATTTCGGCTACTTTTCCATATTGTGAGTTTACATATTTCTGCATCCACATTTCGTTTGATTAACTTAGGGGTTTCTTATTGATCTAGTGTTGCTTACTTGATTTAATTTAACACTTGTGAATTAATTTGCATTGTTTAAGAATTTTAATTTTGATTGAAGTATTTAACTTATTGATCAATGAATTTTCCTGATAGATTAATTTTGATTTAAATTTGTTTAATATTGCATTCAATAATTAATAAAACTTCGTGTTTTCAAATATCAGCAAATTTCCATGAGATTGTAAATTTCACTAATAAATTTTGATTTTTAAATAGGGATTTTCTATATAAAGTCATAATAATAGTGTTCCATTTATTGACCACTAGTGATATGATTTCATTGAGGTAGAAATATATAAGGGTGATGGTGCTGTTTGCCTTAATTTTTCGTGAAGTGAGTTAGAACAGGGAGTGATGCCATCTTATTAATTTAATCTTATGTATGATTACCTCACACCTGTTTTAATTAACTTGATTATATTTTTTACATGGTTAATAAGTTTTTAATTGATCTCTGTTTCCTTTAGAGTAATCAGTTGTAATTTATGATACATAATTATCCAATTAGGGTGAGTCTCAACTCGTGATACAATCTCAGAGGCAAAATCAAAAGATACCATTGTTACATTAGTTTTTTTTGCCGACGTTTCACGTCAATTGTTGCGATGATTAAAAAGCCATCTTACAAACAGTCAAATCAAAACCTCGATACGCACACAAATTATATGACAAATTAAAAACAGGAGGAATAAGAAAAGGACACACCTAAATAGCAAAAGTAAAAAGACTAAAATCGTAAGTTTACTCAAGACCCAGCAAGAGCAAGAGCAAGAAAAGACGAGAGAAGGAAAACAGAAACAAAAGGTTATGCAATAAAGAATTGGGTAGTGATTGTTTGAATATTTAGTGTTGGGAACGCCTTTTTTATAATAATACCTTCAAGTGTATTGAAGTTTTTTTCGTTTTTGGTTTGTCCAATTACAAAAAAAAATCTTTATAGTTTATATCAGTTTTACATCGTTTGTAAATATGTTTGCCCAGGATGTGATCGTGGTATTTACCTCGTTTGCACGAGGAGCCTGCTACGGATTCACATAGATTCTCATAAAGGTATAAGCTACAGAACTGGATGTAAACTTATTAATCCAGAGCACTCTAATATATGAAATCACGTACAATTGTGTAAAACTGATATTAATTATAAACATTTTGCTATAATAGGACTAGCCTAAAGCGAAAACGACCTTCATATACTTGAAACTATTATTCTAAAGAAGACGGTACCAACACTAAATACCCAAATTTCTCTCCAATTATTTATCGCTTAACCTTTTTGTTTCTCTTTTCCTTCTCTCGTCCTTTTTCGCTCTTGCTGGGTCTTGAGTAAAACATGCTTTTAGTCTCATTACTTCTGTTGTTTACGTATATCTTGTTCCTATTCCTCCTGTTTTTAAATTGCCTTATAATTTGTGTACCTATCGATGTTTTAATGTGATTTTCTGTAAGAGTTGCAGCCTTGAAAATGTCACGAAAGGAGCTGTCACGAAACGTTGGCATAATAAACTAATGTAATAATGGTGCCTTTTCCCTTCGTCTTCCAGATATATATATATATATATATATATATATATATATATAATATATATATATATTATATATATATATATATATATATATATGTATATATATATGAATAACTTGATCACGAAGTATATAAAACATGATGCTATGTATAAATAAAGGTTTTTTTGCCACGAAGGAAAAAAATGAAAAAGCTAGTTGGCCGAGTACTTTCGGTCCTATTCGGACCCTTTACTGAGGCATACTGATTTTACAAAGAACACCATAGTCAAAAGAAGGCTAAATATACAAACTGACACTACCAGATTAGCCATAAGGGCGATTTTCACTCTACAGAAAGGAGGAGCCCCCAGAGGCTAGCCACACCTTGAAGGATACCCGCAGTAAACAAGTGATTCTTCCAGAAAAACCGTACATTTTGAAAACAACACGGGAGCATATACAATTTAATATCATGAATTTTTACACAAATTTTCCCAACAAAAATTATTATTAATGAAAAGACGAAAGAAAATATAAATATATATATATATATATCGAGCAAGAGAAAGAGGGAGAGAGAATATCGAACCAGAGAGAGAGAGAGAGAGAGAGAGAGAGAGAGAGAGAGAGAGAGAGAGAGAAATAATAACTATATACATGTGGGACTAATTTATTAGTTGTTCATTTATTTTGAGGTCCTTCATAAACATCTTACAAATATATGGGTCCAGATGGTACATTCCCAGACTAAGATTTAGGTTGTTTTTATTAGTGATTTGTATAATTGCCGATTCCAGTAAATTTCTTGAAACATAATCATTAGATCTAGCAATTACCGAGGTATCACTCCAATTAATACAATGAGATTTTTCATTCAGATGGATAAACAGTGCATTTGAAGTCTGGGCTGTTCTAACTGAATACATATGCTGCTTTATACGTACACATAAATTTTTACTTCACTGACCAACGTAAAACGATGGGCAATCCTTACAAGGAATTTTGTAAATGATGTTGTTATTTGTTACGGGTCTATTCTTAATTAGCATATTTTTAATGGTATTGTTATAAGAGAACACTACATTAACATTAAACGATTTAAATATTGATTTTATGGTTTCAAATCCACGAAAATAAGGTAAGCTAAGTACATTTTTAGGCATTGCTCTTTCATTAATAGCAACAATATAAAACTTTTTATTAGCTTTTTGATAACATAAATCAATTAAATGAGGTGGGTAGGAGAGATCGTTTCCTATCTTTTTTATGTATTCTATTTCTTGGTCCAGGTATTGTGGACTCGTGATACGCAAAGCGCGTAGGAACATAGAAGAAAAAATTAAATTTTAATATTAAGATGGTGGCCAGAATAAAAATTTACATATGTTAAATTATTTGTGGGTTTTCTATAAATACTGAATTTGTATTGGAAAGATTCTCTATGTATTAATACATCTAGGAAAGGGATGACATTGTTATTTTCAATTTCAACAGTGAATTTTATGGATGGCACTAAATTATTCAATTTAGACAGTAAATCATTTACATCGATACCACCAGGTAAGACTAATAAGATATCATCGACATATCAGTATAATTTTAAGGGGATAAGTGTGATATTCGGGAGGTGTTGTCTCTCAAAAAATTCCATATATAAGTTTGAAAGGAGAGGTGATAGAGGGTTACCCATGGCCATACCAAATATTTGTTGGTAATATTCTCCATTAAAAATAAATCTGCAATCACAAATACATAACTTAATTAAGGAAATTATGTGACTAACGGACATAGGCAATTCATGCAGTACAAGTTCATTACTTAAATATTCTATCACAGAGTCAATAGGTACTTTTGTAAACAAAGAACATACATCAAAACTGACAAAAATATCGCTAGGGTTTAGTACCATGTTATTTAATTTTTTCACAAGATCAAGAGAATTCCGGATGTGTGAATTAGATACAGTTCCTAGTAGCGGGGATAACAGTTTAGTAAGATATTTAGATAGTTTATAAGCAATTGATCCTACAGTACTAATAATTGGGCGCATAGATTTGTTTTCCTTATGAGTTTTGACTAGGCCATATAAATAAGGTAATGAGGGACACTTTACAGTTAACTGACACAAAAGTTTTTTTTATCTTTAAGAATTTGTTTGATATTGATATTAAAGTTTTTTATTACTTGGTCCAACGGATTTTTTGCGAGTTTTTTGTAAGTTATTTCATCCTCTAGTAAAGTATGCATGCGTGATATGTAGTCAGTTTTGTCAAGAACCAGTAAACTATTGGATTTATCAGCCTTGGTAATGTGTAAGCTATTATCATTCTTCAATTCTTTTAAACTTTTTCATCTGCTCAGCGTTACTTCGCCTTACGTCGACTTTAAGAAGCATCCACGAATAGTCATGTCGGTAACAAAGTGAGGATAGTAGAAAAATGTCTGATCCTGTATTAAAGGCGATTCCTTTGGCCCTTTAATATCATGGCTCCTTATCTTTTATCTTTGTCATTTATCTCCACACCTAAATTCAGACGTTTTATATTTTAGAAAAAAGTTTTCATAAGGAAAGATTAATTCAAACTGTGGAAAAATATTTTTATGAAACCATGAAATTATTGTTAAAATATAATAAAAATTTAACTTAAGAGTCATCATTAATTGTTGAATTGGAAAGAAAATGAATACGATTTGATTTGTGATCATAGTCGTGACCATTAACAATAAAAGATACAAATATAACATTTAGGGAAGATATAATCAAAGAAAAGGAAACTGCTTGAGAGATGATGTGCCGTCTCTGCTAAGATCACGGACAAAGTCTGAAGCATCAAGTCATTGTGTTCTAAGAGCCTACTAAGACATGCCGAGGTTTTGTTATTTGTCAACGAGCAATAAAAATAAAGAAATGCCAAGAGACTTAGAGAGACTTATTACAGTCCTTTAGAACATGAAAATACCTCAAACATCAACATCCAAAGAGTCTGGTGGCAGAATATAAGAATCCATTGGATTCTCGGTGGAATAAACGAGACTTGTACTAAATAACTGGGTGACTTGCTCAAGTTTTTGAAATGAAATATTAATAATTATTCTTTTGTATGATTTGACTATTTTCAATTGCTCTGTTATTTCTAAATGCATAGCCTATTAAAAATTCTGGGTGTATTTATAATACCTAGGAGATAATTATTAACTATCCGTGTACTAAAATGCCTCTCCAAATCTAATAATAATAATAATAATAATAATAATAATAATAATAATAATAATAATAATAATAATAATAATAATAATAATAATAATAATAATAATGATAATAATAATAATAATAATAATAATTTCTATTCCCAACCCAAGGCCATATACATGGAATATACAAAGAATAGACAATAACATACCGTCTAGATACATAAGAAAACATGATAAAAAACCAAAGATTAATCGGCAATATCCATATTTGCTTAGGTAGCATAAAAGATGGTAGTCAAAATAATGGTCTTAAATGTACTAAGATTGGGAATAGTTATAAAATTGAATGTAAAAATTTTATTGATTATAATGACAGTAGTAATGAAAAAAGGAAAATACCAGTAACTACAATAATCATAGCAATACAATAATAGTGACAGATTCTGCAGATGACAATTTGTAAAAGCAGAGATTAAGTCATTTAGGGAACAAACGCCTCATTTTCCCATCTTCTCACAATTTACATCTTCTTGCCTCACTACTTAGGATGCTTTGTATGAGCGAATTACTGCTGTTTCCGCAGAGAAATTGGAAGGGTAAGTAATGCGTAAATAGGGAGAAATGGTAACACGTTAGCGTTTAGAAATGGTTTAGTTGTGCGGGAAGGACAGAGACGATGGGTCCTACCGTTAGGAGGAGAAGGAGAAGAAGTCCTAGATAAAATATGCCACATATGTGGGGCGAAGGGGTATTGTTAAAGAAGGGCCTTAATATCCAGAAAGATCTGGACGAATTTCCTAGTTTGTGTATGGGGTCTCGACATTCCCCTGACGATCCACCTCTGAGGGCATGAGTATCTACTATTGATCAAGCGCGATTCACCTTTGCCGTCATCTGGCCCTTGGAAACTTTTCTCACCTACATGATGATATGTAACGTCCTTCTCTTTTTACCATTTTTTGACGTAACAATTTAAATAATATTGTGAGTGTTTTATCTGATAATTCCAGGATAGCGAAAAGGGTTTTTGTTGAATTTCCGATTTTTAAAACTCAATTTTGGAAGTTTAACTAAAATATTCTAATCACACACATTCGAGTCTTCTGGTTCCAGCAATTCTGTCACTTCAGATGATATATATATATATATATATATATATTATATATATATATATATTATATATATATATATATATATATATATATATTACATATATATATATATATATATATATATATATATATATATATATATATATATATATATATATATATATATATATATATATATATATATATATATATATTATATATATATATATATATATATATATATATATATATATATATATATATATATATATATATAATATATATATATATATATATATATATATATATATATATATATATATATATATATATATATATATATGTATGTGTGTGTGTGTGTGTTGGAAAATGACGGATATTTCAAGCTTTTTTTTTTACTACTGCAATATAACTTATTGATTATATAACTAATTAATCCATTAGTAATGGTAATAGATGATTAAAAAAAGAAAAGGAGGCTTCTTATTCTTTTATTTATTTATTTATTTCTTTATTTTATTTTTTTTTTGGCGAGTTGTCTATCCTTACTGTATAAGAGGAAGATTTAATATCCCTCTGAAACTCTGAAAGCTTCGAAGCTATCTTGGCACCTTTTATTACTTCATAAAACTTAGGTCCAAGTTTTTCGACGAAAGTAATAAGAATGCTCCATATAAACTCTTTACTTTGGGAAAAGGACTTGCATGACATTTACCAGTAATTGTTATTAGTCTCTCTCTCTCTCTCTCTCTCTCTCTCTCTCTCTCTCTCTCTCTCTCTCTCTCTCTCTCTCTCTCTCTGGCTTGCTTAATAAGTAATATTTCGCTTCAAAACCGTGTTGAATTTATAACGAAAATTTGCAAAGAATGATATCCATACAGGCTGTTTTAGTAAAGGAATCAAAATATAAATTTTTTCAATCATCCTTAGTTTCTGACATAGGGAGTTCTATTTTGATACTGTAAGAATTGTTTATCCAAAATAACAGATAAAAGAACAAGTATTAGTGTTTCCAAGTTGAAAAATATTAATTTTTTTACTGGATAAACACATGACGTAATCTGGAAGAAGCTAAGCAAAAAAAGGGGGGGAAAAACAAAGAAAAAAATAGCTGTTATTACCCGATCTGAAAACCTTTCCTAGTTCCCAGCAGTATTAGACCTTGGGAGAAACGTGATCTCCATTCCGATTAGCCGGCAAAATGGGAAGAAGAAAAGTTTCTGGTCTGGAGGAAGAAAAATGATCGTCATCTGGTGTGAAAGGAAAAAGAAAACAGGTGGAAGTAGGTAAACAAAAAGTGGCATAAGCCGAGAACAAAAATTATGGAAGAAGGAATCAGGGGAGAGATGTTAGACGAGAATTAATGCTTGGTAATGATAAGAAAAAAAAAAAACACTAATGAGAGGCATAAAATGATGAGAAACTCGCGTATGAAAAGGTTGGAATCTAGGAAAACAAAACTTGAATGAAATTCAAGCAACACGTAAGAGACGAAACAGATAAAAGACATATAAGACAAAAATTAGTAGAAGGAAATTGTCACCACACAGTACGAAAAAACATAATACATATAAAAGTATATAAAATAAACAGGAGAAATAAAAGAGACAATAGAGAATAATAGTTTTAAATATATATGAAAAATAGTCAAATATACTTTGAGTTATCATAAGGATTTTAATTTTTGTCATTTCCAAACCTTGGTTCACAGTATAAGTGACACCTCTGAGCTTCCGTATCCCCATCAAGTTTTTTATGTTCATAATTTTAAACCGCTCCATTAGTAATTGTTGAATGAATCAAGATCAAGATCAAAGGCCAAAGAACAACTAGAATAATATAAGCTCTACCCAGTCTGTAAAGATATTGTGAAGAATAGCTTATTGAAACGAAAGTAAACACACCAACACAGAGAAATC
>NC_061097.1:6481626-6501626 GCF_015104395.2 Macrobrachium nipponense | reverse complement strand
ATTCTCGATGTTGACGCAGTCCTCTATACTTAGTAGTCCTCTCCCTCCTTCCTTTCGTGTTATGTATAGTCAGTCCGAATTTGCTCTTGGGTGTAGGGCTTTGTGTATTGTCATATGTTTCCTAGTTTTCTGGTCTATGCTGCGGAGTTTTGCCTTCGTCCATTCGACTATTCCTGCGCTGTATCTGATTACTGGCACGGCCCATTTGTTTATGGCTTTTATCATATTTCAGGTGTTGAGTTTTGACTTGAGTATCGCCTTGAGTCTCTTTTCGTATATTCTTTTCTGATCGTGTCCTTCATCTCTTGGTGTTTTATACCCCCTCCTTCCATTATTCCCAGGTATTTGTATTCCGTCTCCTCTATTTGTTTGATGTTGCTCCCATCTGATAGCTTTATCCCTTCAGTCCTCCTTACTTTGCCCTTTTGTATGTTGACTAAGGGACATTATTATTATTATTATTATTATTATTATTATTATTATTATTATTATTATTATTATTATTATGAAGCACACTTCCATATGACCTACATATAAAAGACCATTAACAAACGCTGAAAGCGGCCATCGGATAGAATGTGCAAGTAAGAAAATCGAAAAAGCAGAGCGGATAAAATAAATAAATGACAAACATATAAGATGTTGGATAAAAAGACCTGTTTTCATTTTAAGTGTTAAGCTCAGTTAGACCGAAATGGGTGTGTAAACACGGCTGATCTGTTGTTTACGAAATTCCCTAGGAAGGGAGTATTGATCTCACAAGATACAATATTCCCTTTTTATCTTTCTCCTTCCACGTATTCGTTCTTTATTTCTTATCTTGTTGGTTCCTAGCCTGTCATAAATTAGTATAAAAAGGAGATGGAAAAACATAATCATTCATCAGTGAGCAAAATTCGGCATACATTTGATATCTTAATCTACACCTAAGAAATATGTCACACTAGATAAGGTTGTTCACAGTGAAATGATTTTCTCTCAGTGAATGTTCAAGATTTTATCCTTTTTACTTATACTGCACAGTGGAGCTTATACGCATAAGCTACTTTAATCCGACAGTTTTGCAACGCTGATGTATCTTGACGCTCAAGGATTAAGTGGTATCTCACAACTGGGTACCAGTTACCTCGCGTCAACTCCGGCTTTCCCTAGATTTTGCTTAGGCCTCGTCTGATGCATAGCTATTTATTTGGATCCTTCTGAGACGAAAGAGTTGCGGATACTCTCTGACCAGTAACGTTTCATGGACCATCA
The DNA here is from genome assembly GCF_015104395.2 of Macrobrachium nipponense. NCBI lineage: Eukaryota > Metazoa > Arthropoda > Malacostraca > Decapoda > Palaemonidae > Macrobrachium > Macrobrachium nipponense. The sequence continues at coordinate 6,500,372 of NC_061097.1, read as the reverse complement.
CTGTTGTATTTCAACATACCAGTAGAGAATCTGAGTACAATAAATTTCAAATTGTTTGTCCTCCGATCTTCCAGCGAGCACTTATGTAGAATTAATTGATAGATTCATTCGCTACCTCTTTACTTACGAATGATAAACTTGAAAATTGAAAATACTCTAAAGTAGAGATGAATCAAAATATATTTGTTGGCATTACTACTATGAAATTCACAGCCGGTGTCCCGGTGTTTTTTCGGAATAAAATTTTATCATTGTACCTGACAAAGATGAAATTTTGTCACAGTGTATCTTTCATCCCTACTTTATTTTTTACTGCATTCTGTATTACGAAAGTTGCATAATAATTCTGGTAATTATAAGAGTAACACCGACTAGTAAACATCGCCAGCAAACTCAGAGGAATGCCTTTCGAAGATATCATGACGTAACTTACGACGTCATTAACTTGCCTCCTTCTCGATGGATGATTGGCTATTCGCGAAAGTCTCAACCTCTGCCAACAATGAAATACAACCAATAATCCTTGTTTACACTTTGTAGTAGTGGTATTAGTAGTAGTAGTAGTAGTACTAGAATCCTTGAAGAAAAGAGTTTCCACAAGTAATCCGAAAAATTACTTTTTATCATTATTTCTTCATTGAAAAATTATATAATTAAAAATCAATTAACAAAGTCAAAAAAACTTTCGCATCCGTCGTAACTTCTTTGGTATTTTTCCTGATATGACAGTGACAATCATTGTAATGAACAGAACAACGCTAATTATCTTTCTGCACCTTATGGAAGTCAAGAAATGACTAAAACTTGGTAGCCTTGGATGTCCGGGTGTACTCCTCATCCAAAAAAGGGTCCTATAATTCATTTACCTGTTCAAGCTTACATAAGTTTTGCCACGGGCCTCCTCACTTGTAAGCAATTGTGCAAGTAGCATCACAAAATCTGTTCTGCAACTACGGGGACAATGACTTATCATTGCCGCCATTCTTGAAGCGTTGACATGGCACGAATATTCATTTAGAATTTCAGAGACAGTTGTTTGTCGTCATCACCGTATGGGAGGAGTCGGCACATCATATGTATATGTTTCCGTCACGGATAACTTTGCAACCATACATGAGAGTGTTCCACCATTGGCTTCGGCTACTTTATTTTACGCTTATGAATATACTTTTTTCTAATATAAGTAATAAAGAATGCTGCCTAAAATTAGGCAGGCGTGTAAAGTATACTATGGATAAGTAATATCTTTGCCAAATGCACAGAAAAAGTTATTCTGGAAAGCACCGGGACAAAGGCTCTGAATCTCATAGTAGGATATTGCTAGAACTCTTAATTCTTTCATCCGAATAAAAAAATTATGCCGAATATATATCTACACACACACACACACACACACACACACACACACACATAGATATATATATATATATATATATATATATATATATATATATATATATATATATATATATATATATATATACACACATCACACACACACACACACACACACACACACACATATATATATATATATATAGATATATATATATATATATATATATATATATATATGATAGTTTTCCAGGTTATTTTAACACTTTTCTCTCGAATGTGAAGCGATATTTGGCAAAACCTCTAACTCACCATATTTCCTTCTATCAGTATAATATATATATATATATATATATATATATATATATATATATATATATATATATATATATATATATATGTAATATATATGTGTATATATATACATATACTATATATATATATATATATATATATATATATATATAGATATATATATATATATATGCACACAAACACACATTAGTTACATTTAATGATACATTATTATCTAGTCACCTTAAATCTGTAGCTGATGAGAGCGTGAAATCAAACCTTTTTCTTAATCATAATTGGTTACGGTTCAGGTGCTTGGGCTTTCGCGTCCTCTTTGCCTTTCCTTTATCTATCTAAAAGTGGGGAATTGGAAAGGTATTTCTCTAGAAGGGTAGAGATGAAAATAGCAATGATTAGTAAGTCATGTTGAACGAGGTCAGATTATACTCTTTCTATACTCTTTTTCCCTCTTTTTAAGATTTTTGTATTTTTTCTATATGTAGATTTTTTACTGATCATTCTTTCGATTACGGTTTTCAGTTACTGAGCAGACACAAAAGTCATTTCTATTCAAGTTGCTCTTTCCCTCATATTGATTTCTTTACTGTGAAGAAAACCGATTAAACTGTAAATTTCTTTAATATTCTGAAGAAAGACACAATTATTATAGTAAGTGACATGTTAGTATATAGCTCTAAAAAAACAAGAGAACTATAGTAAAAAAAATGTGTAAATGGGGAAAATCATCGTGAAGCAGCTCTCCCTCAATTACTAAGTTAAAATATTAATGGTGACGGTAATCAAGCGCGAATATATAACTGTATTACTTTATTAGAGCTGGCTTTACATTTATTTTAAAGTAGGTCGTTAGCACAAAAACTAAATCGAAGTCCAGTACTTGTGCTCTTTCGGTGTCATCAAAATTCGCTTAAGTCGTCGTCCATTTCACCAGTTTCTCCACAAGGAAGAAATGAAAAGCCAGTTCTGGCATTGCAAGAACATACAGTTTACATTTTGACGAAGTTGCGTCAAGGCGAAGTTGGTACATGAATTACAAAAATACTATGGTTGGATGTGATAGTATGACGTGTTGCCAGATGCATCCCCAAAAATATTGTTATCAGACGTCAAGGAAATGTGTGCGTTTATCTTTACTCATTATTTCTTTCTTAGTTGGTGATATGACCACCGGTTAAAATGAATTTTTATGAGCAATACATATGATAAATTCCTAATTCAAATCTCTCTCTCTCTCTCTCTCTCTCTCTCTCTCTCTCTCTCTCTCTCTCTCTCTCTCTCTCTCAGAATATCTGAGATGCAAAATCAAATTGATTTTTGGGGATACACTTAACTAATGAACTTGCACTGTCATTGTTGTTAGAACAAGATTTTGTTATTTACACTGTCCGCAAGGACGGATGAACTCCCTGACCAACAATGAAATCAAGACCAATTGAAAAGTGTGCATAGAAAATTGACACGCCAGTAGATCCCTTTAACTCATTCTCACCTCTTTTGCTGTTTAAGATCACCGGAAAAATGTTGTAAGTTTGAGGAATTCTATAGATTCCTGTGACGCCTTCTCTCTCTCTCTCTCTCTCTCTCTCTCTCTCTCTCTCTCTCTCTCTCTCTCTCTCTCTCTCTCTCTCTCTCTCTCTCTATGTGGGCTCCGAAACTATGATTTTGTCTCGTGTAATTTTTATTTAAATATTTCAGAGAATAATTTGCTTGTAATATAGCTGGGTAAGATAATACTTAAATACTGAAGCTGATGTCTATAGTCTAAACTACTCATATGTTCCTTCCTTCATAAGATATTGATATAGCAGGCAATTCTACTTCAGTATTTCGGATGGCTCAAGCAGAGAGAAAAGGCCACAGGAAACTTGCTCAGAAGACTGTTCCGTTATTCGATGGAAATGAAGCAGGAAACCGAACGAAGAGCACGAGTAAAGATGGAGGATCTGAAGCATTAACAAAAATCCAATGCGAAATGGATATTGCTTTTTTCTGTACTACATATAATATCGACGAATCACTCAGCCATGAAAAATATTCATGTGCCATTATTTCTCCCCATCAGATGTTTAGAAATAATTTTATGAAGACACGAATCTGATGGAAAATCAATAGATTTTGAGAGAAACTAACTGAACTCTGAAGAAGTTGAAGGAAGAGAAGGATTAGCAGGAAAATTATAGAAAAAAAAAAACGAAGAAAAAATAGTTCAAACTTTTCAGGGAGGCAAAACGTTAAGCGAAGAGAAGTACTTAGCCAAAACTTTGGCACCTAATCTTGATAACACGGAGGTACTTCCTAAAGAAGTCATAACCTAATTATTTTTTTCTTTTTTAACGTGGGGTATATTTTAGATTAAGTTTCAAAGTTGGGAGATAATTTCATGTAAGATTTTAGCTTATTTTCTATAAAACTAATGTTAGTAAAAGACATTATTAATATAAATTGCTAATATTTTTCTAGTCTTGGAAAGAAGAACACTGTAAAAAAAATATAAAAAAAGTTATTTTCTATGACTAACTGTGAGTGCCATTTCATTCGTAATAACACCAAACGTAACAGTACTATGTTCATTATGAAAAAGAATCTCAAACTTCTCACGTAATATCAAAATTGGACGTTGGTCCCAAAGAAGGGAAAGTGGAAATTGACCCTTAGTATGTTATGCGTTGTCAATAGGCTACGTTCATCGCTGACTCTGACAAGGCGGGCTGAGTTTTTATACGATAGAACGTCAGATTGTCGTAAATTAGTTTCAGGTGATACTTAGCTGGTCTGTGGAGTCATACGACCGACGATCATGGGCTACCTTGCAAAGCATTTTCCTTTCAACTGTTGGTGTTGAAGACCAGTTATGTATGATTAACAATTAACATACAATTGTGAGATTATTATAACCTATCTATCATTATTATTGCTAAAACAGCACAAACAAAATATATAGAGACGCACCACAAAATAGCAAGAGAAAGGACTGAAAACTACCGTAATGACATCCAGCGCCAAACAGTGAGTGGAGATCAAAGACAACTGAGTTAATTGTAGGTGCTATTTGCGACTAGAATACTTTCCAACTTCTATTTCAGCCATCAGAAAGTGTATACTTCCTTGCTAAGAGAGAGAGAGAGAGAGAGAGAGAGAGAGAGAGAGAGAGAACGATTGTAATTTCTTTTTACCTTGAATAATGATTATATTTTCATCATTTCTAAGTTATACAATATGTTTATTATATTTCTTTCCGGACTTGCTCTAGACTCGTATGGCGAAAGGTTACTCTTGCTTGGTATTTCAAGTGAATCTCTCTTCTATCCAGCATGACAACTATATGAATAATAGCTACTCACCGTCACGAAAGTCTTATCTGTATTGCAGAGACTCCATTGTTCAAGTTGCCAAATATGGTTTTGTGACACTAAATTTAGTGCTGATATGGTATAAATACTTCTTCATTGCGAATTCCAAGCTTCTGAGCGGAATTCTTCATTGCTGAAGTTAGGCAAGTGAGGGTTGTGCCTCGCTCTCCCTCTTCGGTAAGATGGAATCTATCTCAATTTTTTTTATGTGCATAATGATCCGTCTCTCTCTCTCTCTCTCTCCCTCTTCGATAAGACGAAATCTATCTCAATTTTTTTATGTGCTCAATGATCCGACTTCCTCATCTCCTCCTCTCCTCCTCTCTCTCTCTCTCTCTCTCTCTCTATATATAGAATATATATATGTTATAATAATCACTATATTATATATTATACATATTATATATATATAATATATATACTATATATTATATCTCTCTCTCAAGGTGGCCTCTGTTTTTCACAAGTACTGTTTTAGTCAATGTTCTGTTGAACTAGAACGATGAATTTTCACTCGTTTTATGTAACACTTGTCAAGTTCCGCATTTACTCAAGAAATCGTCAGTCCTGAGGCCTCAAGATTCTGCGAGTGTTTTCTTTCCTTTTTGATAAATTTGTTGAGCTTCTTTCGCTTTGAGTTTTCTCCTCTTTCCCCATTCTATTCTTGAATTCGTTTCCTTGGGCTCCCTTACCAATTTTATTCCGTTGCCCTTCCAGATTTCCTTCACATTTTTTTCCCTTTTTCTGTTTCCTTGTGACCACTTTCTTTTCACTGTCAACCCCTGTCTATCTCCTCTCTTTCTACGTCATTTTTATTTTTTGAATTCTCGTCGTCTTTGTCTTTCATCTCACCTTTTTCTTCCGGTTTTGTTATTCACCCATCGAAGGCTTACCGGGAATTATTCTACGATTCCCCTTCACCAGGAAATTCGTTCGTTATACACCTTACCTTTTCTATGTTTGTTTGAGTAAGAGAGAGAGAGAGAGAGAGAGAGAGAGAGAGGAGTATGCTTTTTACAACTATTTAGCTCTTTAAGTGTTTGCACTTAATAAACTAACGGGTGCTACTCACTTTGCAGTGCATACGTTTTTACAGCCTATTGTGGTGTCACGTTGTTACACTTCTCAGCACAATAAAAGAAAGATTTTTTTCCTTATCAAAGTACAAAATGGCTTGCGACACTCGCAGGTTTAGGCGTTGCTGCGATGATATTCATAAGTGCCAAAGACTCTCACCATGGTTCTTACTTGTAGTTTTGTTGAGTGTAATAGCATTTGTGTTCTAATTATTCTTGATTTATGTACTATTTTTCTTTCTCCTTTATTATTTTCAACCTACGGATCCTTACTTCTGAGAAAATTTGTTTCAAGGTTTGCGCCGTATGAAAGGTAGACTATTATGGTACTTTCTATTCATCATATCCGTATAACCTTTATTTCCTTATACCACCAACCTCCCTCAACGCTTTTCAATTCCCTTACTTCTTATTCATGTGTGTTTGATGTTTCTATTTCGTTTTCTCTCTCGGTGGCTCTGGATGTAGTAGTGGAAGTGTTTGATTCTGTTCATGTCTCCTATCGTTTTTGACTTGGGGAAATTGGAATAGATTCGTAACACTAATTGCAACATAATTTTCATACGTTTTCCTAATTATTGTATAATGAGAGGAGAGAGAGAGAGAGAGAGAGAGAGAGAGAGAGAGAGAGAGAGAGAGAGAGAGAGAGATTAAAATAGGGATATTCGAACACTTGACTTGAAGGTAGTTTTATTTTTAACATTCATAATTATTAATATCTTAGTCATTATTGGAAACAACAAGAGTAGTAGAGAGACAATCTGAAAATTTACGTTGTTAGGTCTTAGGTGAAAAAAAATTACTGGCTAATGAAAACAGAATGAAACAAATTGAAATTAAATGATTAATAAGAACAAAATGTTTGAGTTTAGCGAAGGACATAGACAATAGATTCATGGAGATATATACCAGAATATTATCATATTATATGAATAAACAAACGTCACAATGATACATCACAATCTCCAAGTTGCTGAGCTATATATTCCCGAATGAAACTTCAGTATGAGAAGTAAGAGAACTAATGGGAAAAGATCAGTAGTGGGATTCAAATATTTAGTCAGCCGGTTCTATCACAAAAAGCATGTCAAACGTTGATCTTGGATTCTAGCAAATAAAATTTTCGTTATAATTGCTTCTAAAATGATTATCACTGTATACATCGGAAGGTAAAACTGAAGCTACTTTACTATAGAGTTTTCTGTACTGGTATTAATTAAATGGTACTATTCTATAAAAGAAAAAAATAATAAACCAAATCTTTACTTAAATCTATTAAACAATTTTTTGTATGTTCTAGGAAACGTTTTGACCGAAGGAGTGGCATTCCATGAGGTAAAAGGGAGGTCAATCACATTAATTATCATAAGATTAGCTACATTTCCAACTGCAAGGCGACTCCTTTTCTCTCAATATGTGATATTCATTCTTAAAAGCCTTCTTTCTGCCGAAAATCATTGATATGATTCCATGATGAAAAACTTTACCAAACTCCCTTTTTTTTTTTTTTTTTTTTTTATGCCAGTCATTTAAGGTAAAACTACTGGTCGTTACATATAGCCGGTTCTTCGAGGTTATAAATTCCGTGAGACGGTTCGCACAAACCATTACGAACCGGCTGAATCCCACTTCTGGAAAAGGTATATTTGAACATGATTATGAAAACTGAGTCAACAGAGGCAAGCAATAGTGAACTCATCATTAAATTTATTCATATAATTTACATCATTTAATAATTCACAACGTTTTAGATGATCATTCCTCGGCCAGTGTCTGAAATAGTCTCATTTGACTGGATGAATCCAGAAGACCAAGCAGACTCTTCGACCCCTTATATCCCACCTCTGTTATGGAATAAGATCAGCTGAAAATCAGGAAACTAATCTCAGCTACAAAATTATCTGTAAATTGTTATCTGTTGTGCTTAGTTTAATTACTTTACCATAAACAGTTTTATCCCTTCTCTGTTTGTCTGTTTGTCTCGTTCCTTTGCAATTGTCTAGAAATTCAACAAAGTTATTTTAAGCAATAAAACGACGAAAGACAAGAGCTCTGGAAGTGTGTACGTCTGAAGAAAAAATATTTTACCATTATATTAAGGTACATGATTTTCTCCCTTCCCCTTCTCTATTCACTCTTTTTCTCCTTCCCCTCCTTGAATTTATACCAATTATTCCATTTATATCAATTTTCCCTTTACTCTTCTTTAAACTCTCACTTACGCTTGCTAATTTAATGCTTTTGCTGCTCTTCTTCCCTTAACCTTTCTCTCTCTCTCTCTCTCTCTCTCTTCTCTCTCTCTCTCTCTCTCTCTCTCTCTCTCTTATTTGTCTTTTTCTGTACGTCTCGTGTTTCTGGTTTTCTCCGCATACTTTTTTTTTTTTTCTTTTTTCTACACAAAATCCTTCTCAAATAGAAAATATAAAAAACTTTAAAATGTTGAGAAAAAATAAAACAACTCCAATTATCCACATATTCCTGCATACTTGATTTTTTTTTATTCGGTATGTATTATTAATAGATGAAAATATCTCTCCCTCAGAGGACTGTTAGAGGGCGCATATTTGCTCAAGATTAATCATAGTTAAGACGATTCAAGAGAAAAGCGTCTTTCGGAAACTTCGCTCTCCTCTTTTACAGAAAATATTTGTATAGAGCAAAAAAAAAAAAATATATTAATATTTTTTAAATATAGGTGACTGCCTGAAGATCGCACTTGTTGGTGACACAGATTTAGTACTAATAGAAAATAATAGATGTAGGATACTTTGTTGAAAGGTTTACGGAAACATGTTATGAAATTCCAGACAACGTTCTCGTTTGATTCGAGATTTAGTCTTGTTTTTCGAGCTGATTAGAAAATTGAAATTTTTTGCACATGATCTATTAGAAATGGATCTATTAAGTAATATAAACGTAATAAAAATTATTCTCGGAAATGCCGATAGTACAAAAAAACTTAGTTAGATTTTTTTTTTTTTTTTAACTAGAATAATAGGATTGTTTGATAATGTTTGAGATTATTGAAATCAGAGGGTTTTAGTTCATGATATGAACGGCATTAACATGCCGTCAAGAAACAAAAAAGTGAAAAAAAAATATGGAAAACATCTTAGTGGCCTTCTCCCATCGATATTTCCAAGATTTATGAGTTGTCGTCTACCTACCAGGATTAGCTACTGACCGATGTCAAATCCCAAGAAGCTGTCTGCCGACGTCCAATGTTTCTTTCAGGCTCCTGTGGAAGATTAGCGGCAGAGATGAAAGATCCGAGACGAATCGGCCCCTTAACGGTCTGACCCGGCTATCAAATTGCACTTTACCCTAGCCAGTAATATGCGGCATTCCGCCCTAGCCAGTAGATGAAGGCCCATTGGCCAGCTGCAGTACGCCAAACCATAGCAGTCCCATTCCTGACGTACATAGGTGAAAATGGTAGTATTTTGCAAGTAACCACGAACTGTGCATCGGGACTCTGCCTATGAGTCCTCCTGGCAGATGTTCATTGGCTTGGTTCTTGATTGATGAAAGTATTGTCTTTTCCAACTCGGTGAAGCCCAGCAAGCGACCACGTCTTTCGTTCGACGTCTGGTAAAGCTCAACACCCATCATGCCACGGACTAAGGTAACTGAAAGTAAACATTTGTTCTGTGTGTCCTTCACCCCTTATTCCTGTTCCTAGAATTCCCGTCTCCCTATGAGACCCAGTGAGTGATTTAGTGTGAAATAGTGATACCAGGGATCATACTTTATTACATTAAATAGAGTTATGCTCAAACACATTTCATGCAATATCGATGAGTTGATATCCTAAGAAATCTTACATTTTCTGTGTAAATTTACTCCTACCAATACCAGTATTATATCACTGTGGAATATTCTGCAGATCGTGTAGAATACCCCGTTGTGTACCTGCCCCTGTAGATCAACAGTGCCCCTCACCTACCTTTGACAGTGCCAATCTCGGTGTACCCTAATCCTTGAATGCCATCGACGCCCACACTTGCTTACAGTGTCTACTTGTACTTACATGCACCTACATGATCCCATTAGATAAGTGTTTTGTTTGCAATTTGGTGGCACTTTGCATTGATATTGTGAATAATAGAGTTAAAGCTATGTGCCACAGAGCTAGACAGAGCTCATGTCATTATATATCTTCTGATTTCCCCTTTTTAAAAATTATATTAATTTGTGAATAGATTACCTGTTCTATACCTTCCTTATCTTTAGAAAGGAATTCTAGTTCTTCGAATAAGGGTTTTAGTCTCATTTACTGTGCATAGTCTGTGTGCCTCTAGTCAGAAAATTGTAGATTGTGTACAAGGAATGATTTTGAAAACCCTGAGTTTTGGTTTTGGTAAAATTGCTTTAACACCGGCACTGCAGTTATGACAATATGTATATATGAGCACACACACACACAACACACACACACACACACACACACACACACACATATATATATATAGATATATAATATATATATATATATATATATATATATATATATATATATATATATATAGTCATCTTTTTTGCCAGTTAATGATAGGTGAATAATGTATTAGGTTATTTTTAAACTGCTAATTAGTTAAGAATGGTCATTGTTAGTTTTCTCCTCTCTGGTGTTTGGCTTGTTGTATGTTTTTGCTAATCCTCTTTTCAAATTCCATATTTGGTGATTTCACTGGGTGTGACCTTCTCCCCCAGCAACCCCCCTGGCTCTTGTTGACCAGTGGGGATATGGAAGTCTTCGGTGGTGATATGAGCCAGTTGTTTCCTGGACCTTGCCTTGGGCGCTATTTGAACTGATCGTTGTACTGATTTTGGGCCTCTGCACATGTACATGGACAGAAGATTATTCACCCCCTACATACCTTTTGGATCTCCCAGTCTGCAGCTTCAGGATTTATCCTTAATGCCTTTGGTTCAGTTATAAAGCCAAGGGGACCTCTCTGTCCCAAGGTAAAATTTTATACTTATTGAGCTCACGGCAAAAGTTCCTCTGCTGTCGGTTTCAGTGAACCGCTTTTAACTTGCCAGCCACCTATTGATATTTTTTTATTCAGCGCTGTGATTGGATTAGCATCTGATAATCACCCTGATTTGTCCTCCAGATGTGGAGTTGTACCTTGCCTTGCAGGAGGAGAACTTTAAAACATACAGTGAAGTTGTTAGGAATATTTGTGTGTATTTGTTAGGATATTCTTTCTTTTTGCCTTTCAGGACCCCCTCCTTTTTGTGGTTGAATGTGTTGGTTTCTTTTATTAGCTGTGTATTTGGGATTTGTTTAGTGATTATTTAAGGGTGAGTGTTATTCTATATTATATGAGGTTCAGGTGTAATTTCTGCCTAACAAATTTTGTAATAAATTTAAGTGATTTTTCTGAAGTGTTTATTTTCACTCCTGAATTGATTTTGCACACTGTGGTTTAATGTTGTGGTACGATATTACACCTTGTGAATTTCGTATCCTGTTAAGTGAATACAGGCGTAACCTATATTTTGATAAGTGTATCGTGTCGTGGTTAACACGCCATCACAATATATATATAGATAATATACCTAATATAACAATATATAGATATTATATAGATAATATATATACTAAATATATAGATATAAATAAATATATATATATATATATATGTAGATATATAATATATTATAGTAATATATTATATATATATCTATATATATATACCTATATATATATCTATTTAGAGTATATAGATATATGTAACATAAAAGAGGGGGATTTAGCTATGAAGATTATTTTAAATAATATAATGTGATATGCTGTGACGTTTCTTGGAATGTGGAGAATCAGCAATTTAACTTCCTTGGATACAGAGTGGTCCGAGCGACAGCTTTCTTCGAGGTGGTACGATAAATTCTGCTGGCTTAGCAAATCAGTGCCTTCGTCCTGTCACCATGAGAGCTATGCAGCGGTTTCTGGGCGTGAACGTTGTTCGTACATATGTGTGTGAGCCTCTTGCCTACATATTAAGGAAATGTAGACTTATCATGGTGAGACTGTTACGGAGAGAGAAACTGGCTGAATTGGGTGAATGTATTTTTATCTATTTTAGCCAAAGTGTGGCTGGATTGTATTTGAATATTTATTTCAGAGATAACCTGTTTATGTGATCTTTTGATTATGTTCTTCTGCTTATCAGAGTGTTCTGTCTCCTAACAGGCGATTCTAGAATGAGGGGGTGAGGGGGAATCGATCTGGAGGAGGGGAACTATTTTCTGGAGAAAAGTTGGATTATTCATTGGAGAAATGGTGTTGACTAATTACTGTGTAGACTGTTAATTACCGAGGGTTATCCGAGTTATTTGGACCTTGAGTTAACATTCCATTTAATCATTCTGTTAAGAATCTGAGTTATTCAGTTAATACTTTGCTTTTAAATAAATGCATATTTTTGTAACTCACAACCCTGATTTGATGACCTAATGAAATGGAGAGAGAGAGAGAGAGAGAGAGAGAGAGAGAGAGAGAGAGAGAGAGAGAAAGTATTGCCAATTGCCAGCCGCCTACCGCTCTAGCCTTTCGCTACCAAAATGAATAACGAGATCAGTCGTCTCGTTTAGATATATATATATATATATATATATATATATATATATATATATATATATATATATATATATATATACATATATATATATATATATATATATATATATATATATATATATATATATATATATATATATATATATATATATTTATGAAGGTAAAAGCCACAGGGGAAAATATACAACAGAGTTTCTGCGAGATCGTTCGACATTCAAACTTCCTTTACTTAGCAGATGAACTGACTTACAAGAGGAAATGACAATACAAGAAAGGTCGTATAACTGACAGACAGGGATTATAAAGAGATTAGTACCTGGAAGATGAGTGACCTTCCCAAACAAGCATAAACATGGGTACAATTAAAGGTTTAAGACAATCTCCTCAGACATAAGGACAAGAAAATTAAAAGATTTTTATAGGTGACAGCTATTCAGAACTTTGGTAAACAAAAACATATTCACAATATATATTCACAAACATATTAAACATTACATATACAACGAAGACATCTCTAAGGCACCTAATTTTTATTTAAGTCTGTAATTATATCTGTGAGGTCATTCTTAAACATGTTACAAATACAAGGGTCTAAATGAAACAGGCCACGAATAATATTGAAATTACAATAGAGAAGTTGTATTAAAGGAGATTCTAAAAGATTTCGTGTTAAGACATCTTTTGAATTGCAAGGTCAAAAGATGTCTTATCACAAAATCTTTTAATGTCTCGACCAAGTGGTACTCAGGAATAAAGGTCATTTACGATCACTTCTCAATGTGATTAAGTAAATAGATTACAAGCACAGGTCGTAATTCTTAAGTCGCTTGAGAATGTCACTTAATGGTGAAAACACTGTCATAAAAAAAAGGTGGAGGGAAGAAGTAAGCACATTTGCACCTGAAACTGATGCATGAAAATCCGTAAAAACGCTAAAGTTATATATATATATATAATATATATATATATATATATATATATATATACATACTGGGGTTTAACAGAGATAATTTGTCTCTCTCTCAGGAATGTCTTAATTAATGGACCCATAGGTGGATTTTTGGTACGGAAGTGTTCAGTTTTTAACGTAAGGACATTCAAAATGGTGTATAATGGACCTCATATGACTTATTAAGTGATAATATGATGTTGAGATCGAGGACTTAAGATTTCTTTTTAGTCCCCGCTATGTGTTTGAGATCCAATATTCTATGTGTGGGTTACCTATTTATCAGGATTTATTTTCATTTTGGAATTTGAAGTCAGAATTAATTATGTATACTTGTAAACTGTTTGTGGTTTGTTAGAATTTCGGATAAAGTCTATGTTAGCAACTCGGAATTTGATTCAGTGGCCTTAGTTAATTGTGAGTTACGATAGGGATTACGATGATGTGGTTTTCTTTCTTCAGCTGAGCAGGATTGCCATTAGACTTCAGATACATAATGATTTTCTGAGGTAAGCGCATCCTTCGAGGATGCAATTTATCATATATATATATATATATATATATATATATATATATATATAGATATATATATATATATATACATATATATATATATATATATATATATATATATATATATATATATATATATATATATATATATATATATATATATATATATATATAATATATATATATATATATATATAATATAATATATATATATATATATATATATATATATATATATATATATATATATATATATATATATATATATATATATATATATATATATATTGCATCTTCGAAGGATGCGCTTACCTCAAAAATCATTATGTATCTGAAGTCTAATGGCAATCCTGCTCAGCTGAAGAGAGAAAACCACATATCGTAATCCCTATCATATCTCACAATTAACTAAGGCCACTGAATCAAATTCCGAGTTGCAAACATAGACTTTATCCGAAATTCTAACAAACCACAAACAGTTTACAAGTATACATAATTTATTCTGACTTCAAATTTCAAAATGAAAATAAATCCTGATAAATCCTGATAGATCTCAACATCATATTATCACTAAATAAGTCATATGAGGTCCATTATACACCATTTTGAATGTCCATTACATCTGAACACTTCCATACCAAAATCCACCAAGGGTCCATTAATTAAGACATTCCTGACAGAAAGATAAATTATCTCTGTTAAACCTCAGTATGGGAAACAATAATAAGGAAAAAAAATGCATAACTCAGAAAATATATGCAATACATAAACACATATAAATGTGGCATCGTCTGTAAGAAATGAAAAATGACGAAATTAATAGACATATAATTTCAACTCAACGACTGGAAAGCTGGTTTTCCTGTTTGTGTTCGACACCACTTCTTTTAGTGAGCTGCACTCTCCATAAAGCACAGCTCAAAACAGGCGTAACAAAAGTTCAGGGGAGAGTGAGGGACTTTACAGCATTTCCTTTCCAACAAAAAGTTCTGTGACAAGCAAACGCACACATTTCTGAATCGCGCCCAACGAATTGAAAAAACCGTCACTTGGCAACAGGTTTTTCCAGACTCAAAGAACACTGTTCCAGTGTCCCTATAGTGCCAGTCCGGACAGAGAAATGATCGAGCGGTGGTGAATATCCGGAGGATGCTATATCCCGATTATGATATGCGAAAGAATTTCCGTTCAGCCTCTGGACGAACAAATAGCTGATATAATCCCAAAAGTGCGCATCTGATATATTAGTGAGACTACTGAATAGCAATTCTCTACAACAACGCTCACACACACACACACTCACACACACATACACACACACACACACACATGGAAAAATTAAAAGGCGATGAACTGGGCCAAATAATACCTTCTCCTTCCCACTGATTAATTTCCTGCTTTAGCTGTTCCCTGATTCTATATGGGATCTTATAATCTGTTATGTAAATAGGCTTTGTCTTCTTTTCCAAATGGACCTTGTGTTCTAACACATTAGTAAATCCTAACTTATCCACTTTCATTGCAATAATATCTGCAAAATCCGCAAAAATTTATAATCCTCATTAGCAAAATGAATCCTGAAAAGGTGCCTCTTAACTTGCATCTCTGCCTCAGAAAATTCATTTTGCTCTCCTACAACAGCAACATATTTCATATCATCAATTCCACAAAATCCTACCACTGCCACCAAATCTGTAAAGGGGTTACAGTCACCCTATACATTGGAACAGTAACGTAGCGGCCTGAAAATCTCTAACCAACACACAACATAACTGCAAAAATTAATTTAGGTACTGAATTAAACTATGAACTAAAAAAATGGAGTTTATTCAAAAGGATAAGCAAAAGTCTTGCTATTATAGAAAAGCTATATTAATGAAACCCCAAGTGAATGAAAATTTCCCAATTGAACCTGATACATAAAAAATCAACTGTTTAAACAAGACCTATTTAACTGAAATAAACCCACAAATGATGCAGAGAATGAGACACTTCTCTTCAAACCCAGACATATTTGTTCCACGAATTAAAAAGTCACAAGGTAATAAACAATCTCTTCATTTCGTAATACACAACAAGGGCTTATCAAAACTGGTAATTGTTCAGCTCAGAAAGACCGACAGAGTTCCTGTCAAAAAGACATAACCCTCATTAAAATATACCATGGATGAACAATAAATCCCAAAAACAAAGAATAAATCACGGGAATAAACCAATAAAAAAAATATGAAATATACGAGTCTACTACATCGACACAAAATAGAATGTCGAAAGGATCGAAACACTGAATAAAACATATTAGTGGAAAAAAGAATCACCCACTTCTCCATAGCCATATTTCATTTCCTCTTATGATCTTTCATGACACCCCCTATTTGCGCTTGTAAGGTTCGACAGATAGTGAAAAAAAAAAAATTGTATATAAAACCCTCAGGAAGGGCTAAATATGGCCACAAATGTACAAACATGCCCGAGCCAACCCCCATTAAATAACGTCAGTGACACGTAACGAGTTCATTATACAGGAAGAGTTCGTGACGTCACTCAACACTAATTTAATACTTAGGATCTCAAAAATAACATGTTTTTGACATTTTATATATTCTGTGGTAGTAAATTGATCTGACTCAAAGATAAAATCTATCCTTTACTCGGTAACGAGGAGCATTTTTCTTTTGCCTCCGAGAGAGCCAACGCTGACGTCTTCCATTTCGAAGAATGTAATGTCAACAGATTAGATGTTCTGACACACCACTTTCTCCTATCATTTCCATAGTACAGCAATACTGTTTATACAATAAGTGTGAATATCTCTTAACATCTATCTGCATTTGTGGCCATATTTAGCCCTTCCTGAGGATTTTATATACAATTTTTTTTTCACTATCTGTCGAACCTTACAAGCGCAAATAGGGGGTGTCATGAAAGATCATAAGAGGAAATGAAATATGGCTATGGAGAAGTGGGTGATTCTTTTTTCCACTAATATGTTTTATTCAGTGTTTCGATCCTTTCGACCTTCTATTTTGTGTCGATGTAGTGGACTCGTATATTTCATATTTTTTTTATTGGTTTATTCCAGTGATTTATTCTTTGTTTTTGGGATTTATTGTTCATCCATGGTATATGTTAATGAGGGTTATGTCTTTTTGACAGGAACTCTGTCGGTCTTTCTGACCTGAACAATTATAGTTATATATATATAATATACTGATATTATAATATACTATATTTACTATACGATAAGTTATATATAGAGATATATATAATTTAATATATATAATATATTATAAAATTATATATATATATGTATATATAATATAATATAAATATATAAATATATATATATTATTACTTATTATATATTATTATAATAATATATTATATTATAATATATATATATAGATATGATGACTGGTAAAAGTGTTCTGTAACAACAGAATTCCATCTAATAAAAGGAGCCCATAAAAACACCAAAATGTAGAGAGAAAAGTACTATATTTCAGAGACTGCTGTCTCTCTCTTCAGGTATATGAATGAGAAAAGTTTACAGAAAAGGTGGTATTTATACCAAGAGATTCGTCCACAAGTAAGCCAATTTAGGTCACCCCCGCTGATAATCTTCCTTTAATCTTCTTAAGCGTTGGTTGAATGAACACTGCGTCGACGATGTCCGATGTCCAATTCCCTTTTGAGATGTTCATTACCTGCTTCTCTTTTATTAAGGCCGATTCCATCATTTGACTCTTGTACCGGCAGTTGCTGCTATAAATTACACGTGACATATTCCAGTTTATTCTATGGTTATTTTCATTTATATGATTGAAAATAGCCGAGTTCTGTTGTCCATACCACTTCACAACATAAAACTTTTAAGCCTTGACGTAGACTCCCTATTCACAAAAGTACCATTACAGGACGTTCTTCAGTTTTTAAGGGAAAAATTATCCCCCTATTCAGATCATTTCCCTTTGGCACTTGACAAAATAATAAAGTTAGTTGAATTATGTGCATCTAATAACGTATTTTCATTCGGGGAATCATTCTACAAGCAAAAATTCGGGTGTAGTATGGGTAGTCCTTTAAGTCCTATTTTAGCCAATCTGTACATGGAATACTTTGAAACTACAGTAATAAATGCAATAAAACCCAAAAACATGCTGTGGATGAGATACGTGGATGACATACTAATATTTTGGGATAATAAGTGGGGTAATTTTAATGAATTCCTCTCAAAATTAAACGCAATTAGTGCCAGCATCAAATTTAAAGTTGAATGGGAAACAGACAACAAAATTCCTTTTCTTGATGTTTTAATAATCAGAGACACGACAGAATACAAATACCATATACAGAAAGCCAACGTTCTCACTTTCATATATTCACTACCTTAGCTATCATGACAATACTATCAAGATAGGTCTAGCTAGCAACCTATTCTTAAGAGCCTTACGAATTTGTTCCCCAGATTTCCTGGAAAAAGAATTTGAACTAATTCGCAAGCAACTTTCATCTTTAAAGTATCCTGACCATATAATTGAGAAAGCAATTCAAAAAGCAAACGTAATTTTCTACCGACCCCCTAAAGACAAGACCAGAGACACACCCAACAATAAAAT
>NC_061097.1:6456626-6471626 GCF_015104395.2 Macrobrachium nipponense | reverse complement strand
AATTAAATAGATATACGACTCCTGAGGTCATCAGTGGACTGAGTTTCTCCTTGTGTTTAAACAGAGATCTGATATTCATTGGGTTGCAAGGTATTAGTTTTAATTCGATTGCAGGAAAAAAACTTTCTATTAACAGTTTCAATTCATGGTAGAAATTTTTGTTATGGATAAATGGGACACTTGCAAACAGTCGTAATTTTGGCACTGTTGGTATTTTAATTTTAGGATGGAATATATTGTTCAAGAATTTGTACAGGTGTTTATAAAAAAGTTTCGATGGAAAACAATTGTCAGTGAAAAATTGGTGGAGATAGGTTATTTCATTGTGAAAATGATTCCAGTTAGACGTTATGTTGAAAGCCCTGTGAAAGAGGGTAGACATGGAGTTTAGTTTAAAATTATAAAAACAGTTGCTATAAAAATTTGATCCCAGGTCGGTAAACGTTTCCTTTCTAAAAACCGTGGTGTTAAAATGATCATCATATCTAAAAACGGTTACATCTAAAAATGACAGTTTATTTTCCTTTTCATATTCAATTGTGAAATTAATGTTAGGATGTATTTCATTTGCATAATGAAGAAATTTGTCAGCCTGATCTTTATCTCTGAACAATAAGAAGGTATCATCCACATACCTATTATAAAATAATGGGTGGTAGGCCAAAGGACAGTGCCAAAATTACGACTGTTTGCAAGTGTCCCATTTATCCATAACAAAAATTTCTACCATGAATTGAAACTGTTAATAGAAAGTTTTTTTCCTGCAATCGAATTAAAACTAATACCTTGCAACCCAATGAATATCAGATCTCTGTTTAAACACAAGGAGAAACTCAGTCCACTGATGACCTCAGGAGTCGTATATCTATTTAATTGCCCTAGATGTAATCTAGGGAAGTACGTCGGCTCCACACGGAGGTTACTCAAAGTGAGATTAGACTCTCATCGTGGCGTTAGTTATAGAACAGGTGTCAAATTAAATAATCCTGAGTTTTCATGTATACGCGAGCACACAAAGAAATGTAAACATGACATGAATTACAAAGATTTTAAAATTATAGGCCAATCCCCTAACGAACAGCATTTAGCTATTTTAGAATCACTTTTCATTAAACAACTCGTTCCGCAGTTAAACACCCAGTCTTCCGCAACACCTCTGTATCTCTCGTGAGTTCAAGTCGAAGCTGACCCGGCCTGAATTGTCACTCGGTCTGTGCTTTCAGCACCTGATGGTATTGACTCCTCCCTACTCTTGTACTTGCTTTTTATATTGTTAACTTTTTTAAGCTTTTAATATGTATGCCGAGTTGTGATTTTAACTTTTGTTTTATCTCTCTTTTAGCTTGATAATGGGACTTTTATGTCTTGAAACGTCGCGACAATAAAAGTATATAATGGGAATAAAGGATTGTCCTTCACCCTATATATATATATATATATATATATATATATATATATATATATATATATATATATATATATATATATGCTTAAAAAATCACTGTAGATGCACGTGACTTCATGAATAAGCGAATACCACAGGAAAATAATAGTCAGAAATCCAAGCGCTTTCGTCTTTACTCAGACAAAGTCAAAGAGTTAATGAAGTACAATTGGAGATAAAGGTCTCAGGTACAAAACAAGATCAAGAATACCAGATGGTTAATTGTCAAAAGGGTAAAAATTAAAGGAGATAATCCAGGATTATCGGATATCACAAGGTCACAAACCTAACCGAAACTACAAAGTATCTTTAAAGTCCAAAACATGTAAAGACTGAATATGTTAATTTTGTTGCTTATATTTATCTACAACTTTTTTCATAATGAAAGCATCAAGTTTAAATAAACCAAGACTTAAATTTAGAACATTTCTATTATTTTACTTGATGAAACAAGATTCAATGATATTCCTTTTAACTGTGTCATTACATGGGATTAAGGCTCTTGCTTGACTCCAGTTAATAGGATGGTCTAAATCTCTCATATGTACGAATAATGCATTCGATATTTGCCCAGTTCTCAAATAATATTGATGTTGCTTGAGACGTTGAAAGAGATTTACCGGTCTGTCCGTAATAGACTTTATCACACTTTTTGCAAGGAATTTCATATATGCAGCCTGGAAGATCTTTAGGAGAATTTTTTATTATTAAACTCTTGACATTAATATTACTGAAAATAACATTTATGTTAAATAGCTTTAAAATTCTAGGAATATCTAAAAACCTTTCATCATAGGGTAATTTTAGAATGTTATGCTTACTAAATTCAAGTTTGTCATTAGTTGAATAAAATGTTTTTCTAGCTCTTTTCCATGCCACATCTATAAAAGTCCTTGGGTATTCAAGTTTCAATGCAATATCATAAATAGTTTTAATTTCAGCGCCAATAAACTGCGGGCTACAGACACGTAAAGCCCTTAAGAACATCCCAGAAAAAAACAGAGAATTTAACCTTTTGATGGTGATTGGAGTAGTAATGAACAAAGGAGGCAATGTTAGTTGATTTTCGAAAGACTGAAAAGGTGAAATTTCTATCATTTCTATGGACAGTTACATTGACGCTGAAATTAAAACTATTTATGATATTGCATTGAAACTTAATATACATAGGTACTGAAGTAGTATGATTGTTAAGTGAAGTTACCAGTTTCTTAATTGCCAAACTTTCAAGAACGAGGAGGTGGTGTTCGTATGGTAACGTCATAATGACCTTAAAGCTGTTATAATTTATCCAGGGGTGGATAATTTGCTGCTCTCTTTGAGCAACCGGTGATACTTCCTACGTAGGTCTGCTGATTACATCGGCAGCAAGTAAATAAATACACTACATCAGACTGCATCAAGGAGGGCAATTTCTCTTTGTGAATACCTTTTATATATGATAGGAAGTTTTTGCCCTCCCTTATGAAAATTTTAAACCGCCATTATCCAGCAGTTGATGGCATATTCATTTCCATGAATCCTAGATTTATTGGGTGCTTCCTAAAACACAAAGAGAAATTACCCTCCTTGATGCAATCCGTTGTAGTGTATTTATTTAATTGCTGCCGATGTAATCAGCAGACCTAAGTAGGAGGTACGCGCCGGTTGCTCAAAGACCCAAAATAACCCACTTTGGATTTTCCCTCCATTCCCTTTTTTTTTTAAATGTTATTTGCTATTTCTTAGCCGAATTAGTCTCAAATTATTGTTGTTTCTTGTCGTTACTTCGAAGTATTTTTCATACATCTAATAAACGTCCTTTCAAAATGTATTTTATTAAAAAAAGCTTCTTTATTTCTTTCCGTTAAATTTTCTTGATCCTAAATACTATCCTTTTCTCTATTTAAGTAGTTACTGCAGCCTTTTTCTTACAAAAATTTACTCTCTTTTACAAAGCTGAAGAATTGGCGACTTTTTCATTCCTTACATACAATTACTGGCAAGTTTCATCATTAAAAGCATCAAGGCAAAAGGTAAAAGTAAATCTCGTGGTTTCCAATGATGCGGCTATTTTTTCTCCGTCACCAATGACATTCTCATTAACGATCTCATCTCGAGCAGTAACATGGCTGCAGTAGTTCATTTCTTCGCTTTTTACGAAATAATCATTACTGTTGTTCAATATTTCATTTTCGTTAAACTAAACTTGGGTATTCATTTAAAGACTAATCTGTGAAATAAGTCGAAGACTTATTGCTTCATTCTTTAAAGATAGCTTGATGACATTCACTGCTCTCTTTTCCAATTTGTCTTTTATGCAGACGTAAACTGAAGACAAAAAGTCTTTGTTCGTCCTATTGAAAAAACAATTAAAATATTTAAATTACATTAAACTAACTAAGGAAAGAGTTCAGTCTACGGGAAATGCTTTCAATAGATAAAAAAAACTTTTTATCTATTGAAGATCACTACTAATTACCTCGCCGTTCTGATATGGCTCTTCATCATAGGTGAGTCAGTTGCTCATCATATGCCTATTTCCGTATTCGATGAATAATTTCAGTTCATTAATGAGAGCTTTCACATGTTATCCTGCAAAGAACGCAGCACCCACAGTTATATGGAACCTTGGAGGACGGTCTATGGTAAACCTAGGGTTTCTACCTCTGCTAACTTTGGAGGAAGAGTTTGCAACATCTCATAGGTGTTCATGTCAGTCTGATTTTAAAAACACACACACACACACACACACACACACACACACACACACATATATATATATATATATATATATATATATATATATATATATATATATATATATATATATATATATATATGTAGCACCCAAAAGCCCCACATCTGTTAACGGGATATTAATTTCGTTATTCATTTGGTAAACGTGTAACTCCGAGCATCAGGCATACCAACACACAAATCTCTCTCTCTCTCTAAGCGATACCGCTCTCTCTCTCTCTCTCTCTCTCTCTCTCTCTCTCTCTCTCTCTCTCTCTCTCTCTCTCTCCACCTCTTTCTCTCCATTCTGTCAGGTAATCAAAATGAGAGAGTTGCATTACAAAAATACATTTATTTGACAACGGAAAGAGAGTAAATCAATCAAGTCTCACAGACTAACCTAACTCAGTTACCCCCAATATTAAAATGTCTAAAACAGTAATGGTCACACTAAATGTCTATTCTCCCATCGGGACTCTCTCGGTCCCCCCATGGTTCCGCCAGAACCGTCCATACAGCCGGAATATTTCACACACAAAATTTAAATACACTTTCGCAGAGCTTCCCCGGCATCCTGCCTTCCTCCAAAGACGTCTCTATGCCAAATCCACCATAGACTCGGGTATGGATACATTATCAATAGAAGAGGCGCACACGCACATACGACCGCACATTTTGACAACGCCTCATATTACTGGCTGCAACTAGTTTCCCAAAGGCACTTTGAAAAGAGCTCATGAACTGACGTACATTGACTCGTCTACTATGCAGTTTTATATCACGCCACCCCACAGAAATCATTTATCAGCTTTTCTCAGGTCGTTGCTTCGGCTCTGTTCTCCACATTCCAATAGGTCACAGCGAACATATTGGCAATATATCTTTAATTATAACCCTAGGAGTAATATAGCTCGGCCTCACCCACTTGCTAGCACCTGCCTAGCAAAATGGTCAAACAAAATAGCTTCTATAACATAAAACACATTGGCCGGCTTAAAATAAAATATAAGTAATAACTACACATCTCTGGCATTATAAAATAAAGTCTGTCATGCTTTATTTCCAATAACACTAGAATTTTCTCTCATCTTGGATTCTTGAATATCCCTCTTTGCTTGTCTGCAACTTCCAGAACAGATAGTAGCTAACTGTAGGAAGACGGAATGCCTCCCTCTAACGGCTTCTGTAGATCCCCAAAAGACACGCTATAGAACTTGTAGACTCTCGTGATCACCATGGACAAACAACAGCAACCTCTCTGCATGGCTGGTGGACGTCTTGCTTGCGTTGGGGAACGACTCTTATGGTGTTTTAGTATGTCAGTCAAGTCATCGGTCAATCCAAGAAAATTAACCCCAGACATACTACTTCTATCAAACAATGATCTCAAAAAGTCAGAAATACTAACTGAACGTCTCCCAACTAACTCCATTTAACATGACTACTAAATCATAAGTCATTATCAAAACTCGCAAAGGAAAAAAAACATCAAGTTCTCCAACTCAATTCTCCAAACTCACACATCAGCACACACACAACCCAAAACTCACAGCAACTCCACGGACTTCTGCACTCATATTTCAAACTCGAATGTTCTCATAAGTAAAAAAAAAAAAGAAAACAATCGTAATGAGCCCATAAATAAAAAAAAAAAAAAAAATCACGTAACAAGCCCAGACCCAAAAAATGTTCTCTCAAGCTCTGATATTACAGCAACCCACAAAATCAGTAAAAAATCTCCAATGTTTAACAGCAAAACCCCTTTACTGCTCATATAATTAAGTACAATGAGACTTAATGTCAAACTCCCATTTACGTAAATAACGACCCCGAAAAATTACATCTCCCGATAAATTACATCACCTGTCCAAAAAGAAATGCTATTTAAGCTCAATCCCCAATTACATCTCTCATAGGAAAAAGGAAGAAAAATGAAAAAAAGATAATCACAAGTAAATTTCCCCAATCAAAAAACGCACAATATACATATGCATAACCCCTCGCATTTTTCCCAAGAAATGCCCCATGTATAGCTACGGAATTTGCCAGAAAGCAAACTCTCACACATGAGCTTTCGTGAAACGCTATTGTCAACATTTCCAGATATTGCAAAAACTCTGAGCAATCACCACTAAAGGAAAAGGAACCAGCACAGGGCTTGTTAGCAGAAAAATCCACCTGCGGACACGCATGCTCGACTGCAGCATAAAAAATGTCTAGTCAGACACACAAATTTGGAAACTCATGATTCTCCAGAAAAAGGTCTAACTGACACGAAGTAAGCACATTTCACAAAATTAACTCCAGGATATGACTAATGTGTTCAAAAATTTGTCTCGAAGACTTAACTCTCAACATGACACTGCCCAATTATATGCCTCCAAAAATAATACACTTGTGAACATAAAAAATGCACAAAACCAAAAAGAAAGAACCACAGAAATCTTGTCTTTGCACGAAAAAACAAAACTCCCATAACCACAATAAAAGGGTCACCCGCCAAAGATTAATCCCACCTCCATACATAAATATGTGACACCATATTAATAATAAGAGCACTCCGGTGATAACATATTTCCTCCGTTTGATAAGTAACCAACCCCCATATTATTCACTCTTATTTCTCAAGTAGCCACATGTTAATAAAAAAAACACCACTCCAGGAATAAAGAATAAACACCTCTATTTCGGCAAATACAAAATATTTACCTCTATTTCACCAATAATTCCATGTGGAATAAAACAAGGCACCAAAAAATATATCTCCAAAAAGGAATATAAAAAAAAATGAAGTCCTATCTCCAAAAAAATGTGCACTCAAAGCATCTAGCTCACACACTCACAAATATTGCCCCAAAATCTCCAAAAAGTGTGTCCATTTGCAACAAAGATGGCTGCAAAATAATTGAACTAAACATAGCTCTCATCACCATTGGCAAATATCAAAATGGCCAAAAATATACCTCTAACATATTATATCTCAAATTATAACTCCAAAATAATATACCTCCAATTATATCTCCAAAGTAATATATCTCAAATTCTCCAGAGAATAACTAAATGTTATAGTCAAAAACTATAAACGCTCTCCGTTTAGCATATCTGCTAAAAACAGGGCAAAAACTTGGCAAATAAAAACTGTCTAGGAAATTCTAGAAAAAATCACCAATGTGCCACAACTCATAACTCCAAATTCAAAGTGTCTAAGCAAAGACTTCTCCATATGCACTACGACATAGGCCACTAGAAAACTTAACCAAGTTTCCTATCTCTCACAAAGTTGTCACAAATACAACAAAGGTATTGTGCAAGAAAACTCACAATTTCTGGAACATAAATATCCAGAGAAAAAATGTAGTGCCATTACGTATGCATTCCAAACAGTGCAAGAATTCTCCCATATATTTCTCTGCAGCATCAAATAGCTGAAACACAAACACATTCCCGAATAATGACTCTAAGTCACGAACTGAGATATTGAAAAATATTCACACCAACTGGAGAGAAAAAATAAATTCAAATTCACCCATGATAAAAAAAACTTGTGTCAGCAATGGCTAACTTCCAAAAAAAGGAGAAAAGAAAAATCAACGGTATTGTAAATTATCCCCCGTGACTCACTAGATGTCAAGCAATTATCTGCTGAACTCATAAAAAAAAGGGAAAAAAACGAAACTAATGTGTTGTTAGTTCCTCCCAAATTCAAAAAAGATCACACCACCCTTGATAGCATTACAGCACCCACGTATTAGTAAATAAAAAAAATCAGTATCAGAAATATCACTATCAGCAAAATCACAAAAATTGCTATCATCAAAATCACCAGTATCAGTATAAAACACATCACCAATGTTAATGCTTATCCATTCTCCCAGGATTCAGCACAAAATTCACCAAAACTTCAGCAAGATTCAACACAATTCACCAAGATTCAGCAAGATTTATCAAGATTCAGCAAAACTCATCACTCATGAATGACCGAAATATTCCCCAAAGTTACAAAAACTCAACAAATAATTAACACAAGATTTCTCCCATAATTCATTGTAATAATTCTCCATGAATAATTATCTGTAATAATTATAAAATAATCTCCCATAAAATATCTCAAATCTCTCGTAAAACAAGTCTCCCGTAATGATAATTATACTTTAGTAACTCTCCCGCAAAATGTCTCAATTATAATAATTAATAATGATAATAATAATAATTCTCCACAGTAACAATTCTCTTACAAAGATATCAAGTTAGGGTGTAATTCAAATAGCATACACCAGTATTGCCAAACCCCATGATATCAATCAATACCAGATGCAACAACAATCATCGGTATCGGGCATCACCACTGAGCACCACTTTTAAAGTAATATCTCCAACACAATAAACAAAATAATAATAATCTGTGTGTCCCCATTATATTTGTGTCTTCCAGAGAATAAGGAAAACATACAACAAATCCTGTGCATGTTATTTACTTTTCTCTTCATTCACGAGAAAGAAAATCTCTTTCTAAAGAAAAGACTCTACGGGTATTTCACTTCATCAACTAATCAATCAGCTGATGTCCTGGCATTGAAAAATCACTTTCAAGGGCAAATTCGTCTCTCAACACCCCAACAAAGAAAAAAAAAAGGAAGTTCACCCACACTGAAAAAAAGTTTCTCCCCCCACCGAGCATTGAAACATCCCTCAGTCAAGCGACAGAACACCCCCCTCAGTCAAGCGATACCCCCGAGGCATACACCAGTAGTAGTACCCTTGCAATAACCCCCGAGGCAGGCCATACTCCCCTTGCAATACGCCTCTCTGCGCCGGTTAGCAGAAATGTGCTGAGCCCGTAAAATTGTATGGCCGCTCTGTCTCCAAGCGAAATATGCTATCCAAGCACAGTTCGCATGCACAAAAAACATCTTTATACACCCTTATATGTTAAACGAAGACGAATGCGTCTATTCTAAACACGCACCAATAAAGAAAACACTTCACTTTCTGCTACTATGGGGAAAGAAAAAAAAAATTTTGACCTCTTAAACCAGTCCCATAACACTGAGCTATTTCGAAAAACCCTGCCCCTTAAAAACAATGTTTTTTAACACTCATCACTCCATAATGGGAACAAAAATAACTCGGAATTTGCGCAAGGCACTAATAACAACACCCGCGCGGGAATGCACTTGACATCACACACAAAAGTCACACTGAGTGCTGCAACTGCTTCTAGGCAGACTCCCTGGGAAAAATGCTGAGTCCAACAAAATCCTTCCCCTCCCTTCACAGTTAACGGATAGATATTTCTCATTTTCTCTCCCTTAGTAACTAAAAACTAACAATTTAACACTTTACCACAATCCCACGTAGGCTTTGTTGTTCAAAAACTATCACTAAGCCATAACCCCTCTATTTTTCAACTGGTCACCTATCTCTTCATTAGCGTACCTAGGCATAAAAAAAAAAAAAACTTTTATACCACTTTTTGCCCGCTGCCACCAGAATCTGTAGCACCCAAAAGCCCCTCATCTGTTAACGGTATATTAATCTCGTTATTCATTTGGTAAACGTGTAACTCCGAGCGTCAGGCATACCAACACACAAATCTCTCTCTCTCTCTAGCGATACCGCTCTCTATCTCTCTCTCTCTCTCTCTCTCTCTCTCCACCTCTTTCTCTCCATTCTGTCAGGTAATCAAAATGAAAGAGTTGCATTACAAAAAAACATTTATTTGACAACGGAAAGATAGTAAATCAATCAAGTCTCACAGGCTAACTTAACTCAGTTACCCCCAATATTAAAATGTCTAAAACAGTAATGGTCACACCAAATGTCTATTCTCCCATCGGTACTCTCTCGGTCCCCCCCATGGTTCCGCCAGAACTGTCCATACAGCCGGAATATTTGACACAAAATTTAAATACACTTTCGCAGAGCTTCCCCGGCATCCTGCCTTTCTCCAAAGACGTCTCTATGCCAAATCCACCATAGACTTGGGTAGGGATACATTATCAATAGAAGAGGCACACAAGCACATACGAACGCACATTTCGACAATGCCTCATATTACTGGCTGCAACTAGTTTCCCAAAGGCACTTTGAAAAGAGCTCATGAACTGACGTACATTGACTCGTCTACTATGCAGTTTTGTATCACGGCACCCCACAGAAATCATTTATCAGCTTTTCTCAGGTCGTTGCTTCGGCTCTGTTCTCCACATTCCAATAGGTCACAGCGAACATATTGGCAATATATCATTAATTATAACCCTAGGAGATATATATATATATATATATATATATATATATATATATATATATATATATATATATATATATATATATATATATATATATATATATATATATATATATATATATATATATATATATTATATATATATATATATATTGACATTTGCAGGGCGGTCGACTGCAGTTTTACTAACAAAAGTAAAATGATTTATGCTTCACATCAGCATCTCTATCGTCTTACGGTTCACCCTCAGCTTAATGATAAGTTATATCATAAATCACATCCAGAATATTCCATTTGTAACTATTTTCCTAAATCATATTCTGATAGTTCGCATTTTTATTCTTACTTCGTAGACAGAGCTTCGAAAAAATTTTGAAATTAGCAAAACATTTGGATTAATGAGGATACGAGTGTTTACCCACCCAACATACATATCCAAATTTTCTGCAAGCAGCAATCTCTGAATTGACTGCTGTTAATTTTTCCAAAATACCTCAAGTTAAGTTCTAGTGCCTTGAATAAAGGAGACTTCCAATCGTTGGGCAGTTAAATGATCATGGAGACTAAGAGTGCTAGAATTAGCAATTCACTGAAAAGGGCCGAAATTCGAGCAAGTTTTTTTTCCAAGGCAAGTTTTGTGAATACATAGAGTTGTAGAAGTATCAAGGTCCCCCAGATATCTTTAGGTATGTTTTATTTTATTCCATTTACTGATGCAGTAGTAGGTAGACAAAGAAAACGAGTTAAGTCCAAAGACCACAGATGAGAGTAATAATATTTGAGATTGATATCTACTATATAAAAAAAAATTCATGGTACTGTTCTTTGCAGTTATTTCCGGAATACTTAACATAACACGATTTTCTCTCAGTGCAAAAGAGACAAGGTTACAGCAAGTATGCTTGATCTAGCAGGCAAACGGAAACAAAGCCATTGAACACACAACCGACTGTCCAGAAGTGAAGAAAAAGAGACCAGACAACAAAATATATGAATATGTTTAAATAACTGAAGTCCAAAAACTAAGGTACTGCTTTTTGCATATTTACAGCAGTATCACCATGAAGCCTCTCTTCAATCTATGGACACGAACATCAATAAAAATCACTGAAAGAAAGTTCTTAGGTCTTAGTGAGAAAGGAAAGGAAAGCTTTTGGTGAAATGCAGAGTGACATCGTTGCAATGCCTCAGTTCGGAAGTAATGCATGTAGGTATGAGGTGAATGAAACTGAAGGGCAGCATCACAAGAATTCCTGTTCATCATATCTTAAGCTAAATATTTCAGTACTGGTTGCACCGTCGGTACAATGAGTCAATACAAAACAAGTCTGTATTATTAAGATTGAGCATATCGTTGCAGAGAGAGAGAAAGAGTCTGAAGTTAACTTTATACCCATAAGTCAGTGTGTATATACTGAATTAAGGGCGTGCTGTTTTTCCATTATGAGAGATTACAAGAGAGTAGGAAATCCCTCTCCATGATACTTTGTAACCATCCCACATTTTTTTTTCCATTACCCAAAGCAAATTTAATATCAGAAGTGTACCTGCTCAGCCTTCCCTTATAAGCAAACCAATAACTTCACGAGGATATTATCCCAGATCACTTTTTTTATCCTCATATGGAGGAGAGCCTCGTCGATGGGGGTTGTGGGGGGTTGGGGGGATGGGATGCGGTTAATTTGTTTGAACTAGTTCTATATCAACCTTAGACCAAATATAAGCAATTTTCTTAACGCCCTTGAAAATAAATAATCATTTTTATCAAGTATTTCTTTGAGCTACAGATCCGAAATGAATAAGTTAATTGAATAAAAAAATATGCAAAGAATAAATTATTCACCGACATCCAATTTATTCACATCTTTATGCAAACAATATTTGACGTAAATCTCAATTGTGATGTCACAAAGGCTATTAAAGTACTTTCATAGGTAAGCGTTTACAAATATCACTTAGTAAAAGCAGTAATAGTTACAAAAGCTGATAAACTTCAAATAATAACAATGCATCCTTCAATATAGTATCATATTGCCACTATAATATTAAAACAAATCTGTAGTTCAAAAAGGAATGCTGGACATTCGATAGGTACACCAACAGCAGTTTTTATGATTACTTTTTGGCTGAACTTACTTAATTTACTGCAAGTTATTCGAGTTACCAAGTCACATTCAACAAATTCACATAAATTTTTTCGGTAGGAGACTAGTGCCGTCGGTGAACCTCACCCTGTGCACTGTAAACATTACTAAAGGGTGCTAGACCCCTCCACCCCTCGCTGCTTCTATTTTTTTTTTGCGATTATTTGTACCTACATATACTTACCACTCTTCAATTTTGCTGTCGAACAATTCCAACTGTCACTTCTTTGTGCAATAGAGAGAGATAGTTTCACCTCAGGATCCGTCTACTTCATCTCCTTTATTTTCTTGATGCCTTTATCTTTCTGTCCTACCACTTCAACTCTCTTTTTTCACTTTGCTTAGCACTGAAAGACCAAAAGTAACCTACTGACCATTTCAAGGCATGCGGTGCATAGGTTTTCTTAAACATCTTTTTAAATATCAACTGTATCTTCTTGAAATTTTGGCCCAACATGTTTTAGACCTTCCGCTAATGTATGGCAATATAACTAAGTATTTAAAATCATTAATAATGGCACTTTGCTCTTGATCATTTCCAATTTTCTTTGCATTTGACTGTTAACAAAATATGAATGAAAGTGTACCGTACTACGATTATGACGTATAGCGTTTTACATTTTTAAATTACTTTATGGATTATTGTCTTATGTATCCAAATTAGTTTATGCTATAAAGTTTATTTGTTTCATTATTTTGGGAGATTGTTATGACCTCTTGGTTTATTTAGAGTATATATACTGGAAAATATACCCGCTGAAAATTAGAGGGGCAGTAGTTACAAGCTGTTCAGGTTTGTTTATATTGTCGTCCGGCTTCCACCCGCCCATCCTGAACTCAATGCCATCGAGCAGGTATGGGCGCATATGAAGCTATATGTACGTTCATCGTTACGGCATTTCACCAGGGCAGACCTAAAGGCCAGATTGGAGGAAGCGAGGCTTGCTGTCACTAAACAGGTGTGGGAAGGAGCTGTCCAACGAAGTCAAGCTTTCGAGAACGAATACTGACTTACTGACAACATCCGGGATTGCATAGATCCAATCGTTGTCAACGTCGCCAGTAATCACGAGGACGATCTGTTTTTAGACAGTGATGGGGAGTGAGCTGAAATATCCTAATACATGTGTATATATAGTCCTGTAATTAATAAGTTTTTATATATTTATCCACCAGTTTTTTTTTTTTTTTCTATGCTGTTTTCATGGTTACTGCAAAAATTTACTTCAAAAACTGTAAAATTTCTGTATATATTGTACATACTTTATTGGATGTATATTAATTAAAAAATTATGTATAAGTGATCTTACTTTTAAGAAATAAACCTATGATATGTTTTTTCCTTCACCATATTTATATCTCCAATAATAATCTAAAGTTGCCACTACCACACCATTCTCATGGAAATAGATAAGAAAGGTACATGATAAATAAAAACATACAAATGGCTTTATGAAAAGTCATCAGTAATAAATGGTAGTTCGTGTACATTTTAAAACGTAAAAAAAACATAAGGTAGTACACTATTCCATTCATAAGTATCAGACAGAGTAAGAAAGAGAGGAGTGGACGGAGCTTCTTTCCTAGCTCTTTGGCTAAGTAAACGACAGGTGTTCGTATATTTACAACTAATAATGAGGAAATTGAAAATTTTCTAAGTAAAGTGCCTTAGTTATTAATTCAGGGTACTTAATTATATTGCCATATATTAGCGGAAGGTGTAACACATGTTGTGCCAAATTTTCAGGGAGATACAGTTGATATTTAAAAATATATTTAAGAAAACGTATGCATCGCAGGGCTTGAAATGGTCAGTAGTGCTTCTCTCTCCATCCTAATTTTGATATATCAGAGAGAGGAGGAGAGAAAATAATATTTCTTCAAGGAAATAAATGCAGTATCTATATTCGAAGTAAAAAGAAAAATTGTACCTCATGTAAAGTATGAAATGAGTTTGAAGGAAAACACTCTCTCTCCTGAAACTCTCCTTCCGTCTTGTTGAGCCTTTTCTCGGGGATTAAGCGCCTCTGTCTGCGCCATTATCCCTGACTATTGTCTCACTGAATAGTCTCTTTCGTCCGCAGTTGGACTTTTTTTTTATTCTTTCTTTCTTTTCTAGATTCCATTTGTGGTACAAGACAAAGCTACAAAAGTGATTTAATTACTAAAGAAGAGAAGCAAAAAAAAGAAGATAAGACACATTTATAGATGGTGTCAAACTGCCTTTTAGTACCCTTTTTTTTTTTTTTATCTATCCTTAACTTTTCACTCTTCATTCTAAAGGCGTTTATGTCCCATGTTTATACAGATGCCCTTGATAGTTCACCCTTAGAATTATACAAATAGCCATTAAACTCTTATTTTAAACATTGAGGTAATTTTATGACTGATCTAACTTGACAACGCGTCAGATACTGTTATTATATACAATAACAAAACATCATAAT
>NC_061097.1:6409126-6454126 GCF_015104395.2 Macrobrachium nipponense | reverse complement strand
CCAACGATTGTGTCCTTCTTTTCCACAAAAATGGCTAACGGGCACTCAGTGAAATGACGAGATATAATGAAAAATGGAAATTTTTCAAGAACCAGTTGATACCGCATATTCACAAGATTGCAATCCCAGTTCTTTTGCGAGAAACACCTCAGATATATGGTTGAAAATAATGCTTACTCCTTCAGCCCAATGGCCATCCGAATGTGTCTCCTTTTCCCAAAATGTGGGGACTTTCCATATCCTCTTCATGCAAATAAAGTACACAGAATGTACTCGGACAAGGCAAAACTAAAATACAATTTTTTACTGTTTTTTTTTTTATTTTACGTTTATGTAAGTATAATAATTTAAACTGTATGGTGGTGATTTCAGGCTGTCAACACCTATGCAGACTAGACCAAACAAATGGCGCTTATACATCAATTGTCAAGAAAACATTTAATTTTAATTCTTCTACAAAGAATAGAGATGTGTGTGAGACAATTGATTATAAAGTAGGTACTCGTTGTTGAAGTCCAGATCATTTTGACATGTTGACTCATTGCGTTTGTTTGTATGGTGTTTTTACGTTGCATGGAACCAGTGTTATTCAGCAACGGGACCAACGGCTTTACGTGGCTTCCGAACCACGTCGAGAGTGAACTTCTATCACCAGAAATACACATCTCTCACTCCTCAATGGAATGGCCGAAAATCGAACCCGCGACCACCGAGGTGAGAAGCAAACACCAAACCAACCACGCCATTCATTTCAACCAGCGAAGAAGCCACAAATGGGTTGCTACAATAGCCAAATAGTTTGCCTCTTCAAATTGGCACTTCGTTCCTTTAAGAGGCATTCGTATACAACGACACATTTGTGTGCCTTTATTGATTGCGAGGTGACACTCGTCGGAAAGACACAGTCTTCGATGGTGTCGAATCGAATCACAGAGCTCTCACTTCTATGCGGTGGAATTAGAATTGAATGCTTTCTTCTCCGCGGATTAACATACCAAAATGTCACTGGTTGGCTCTCTAATTTAACGAAGTTGAACCGCCATAGAAGCATGCAATCCATTTTAATGTCTATGAAGGCTTAACATTTGCTCTTGAAACATTTATGAAACTTTAGCTATTTTAGTTTTTTTGGGCCGGCGTTGCGTTTCAATTTTTGAAATTTAAGTTATTAACTCTACAATAGTAAGTGTTACTTTAAAACTAACTTTGATAAAGTGATTATGACATTTTTAACAAATATAAACGTTTGCACAGAGAAGCTAAAAATGTAAAATTTCCAAGATTATGCTTTCGTCTACAGTTATTAACGTTTCTTCATATTTTGAATTCCTTTTTTATGAGAAAAGTAATAATAGTAACCCTATATTCGTCCATCAAATGGAGGATATATATATAATATATATAATATAATATATATAATATATATATATATATATATATATATATATACATATATACGTATATATATATATATATATATATAATATATATATATATATATATAATATACATAATATATATATTATGAGATATATAATATAGTATATATATATAGATATAAGTCTATACTATATATATATATTATATATAGATATATACATATATACGTATATATATATATATATATATATATATATATATATATATATATATATATATATATATATATATATAAAATCCCTTTTAATGTCTATGAAGGCTTAACATTTGCTCTTGAAACATTAATGAAACTTTAGCTATTTTAGTTTTTTCGGGCCAGCATTGCGTTTCAGTTTTTGAAATTTAAGTTATTAAACTCTACAATACTAAGTGTTACTTTAAAACTAACTTTGTAAAGTGATTATGACATTTTTAACAAATATAAACGTTTGCACAGAGAAAACTAAGGGATATATTATATATATATAAATATATATATATATTATTATATATATATATAGTATAATATAATATATATATATATAGTATATATATATATATATAATTCCCTTTTAATGTCCTATGAAGGCTTAACATTTTGCTCTTGAAACATTAATGAAACTTTAGCTATTTTTAGTTTTTTTCGGGCCCAGCATTGCGTTTCAGTTTTTGAAATTTAAGTTATTAACTCTACAATACTAAGTGTTACTTTAAAAACTAACTTTGATAAAGTGATTATGACATTTTTAACAAATATAAACGTTTGCAAACAGAGACTAAGGATATATATATATATATATATATATATATATATATATATATATATATATATATATATATATATATTATATAATTCCTTTTAATGTCTATGAAGGCTTAACATTTGCTCTTGAAACATTTATGAAACTTTAGCTATTTTAGTTTTTTCGGGGTGGCGTTGCGTTTCAATTTTTGAAATTTAAGTTATTAACTCTACAATAGTAAGTGTTACTTTAAAACTAACTTTGATAAAGTGATTATGACATTTTTAACAAATATAACGTTTGCACAGAGAAGCTACAAATGTAAAATTTCCAAGAATATGCTGTCGTCTACAGTTATTAACGTTTCTCCATATTTTTGTAATTCCTTTTTTATGAGAAAAGTAATAATAGTATCCCTATATTCGTTCCATCAAATGGAGGATATATATATATATATATATATATATATATATATATATATATAATATATATATATATATATATATATATATATATATATATATATATCCTCCATTTGATGGAACATCTTCATGTCATAACGTCACATCGAACAGGCCTTCTATCTCGGCGGTCTTGCTAATTCCCGCCGCCTCCTTATAATTACGACAAGAAAGTGCTGTACAATTCATTACGGCCAGCCCTAATCTCAAACTACAATAGTTTTTATAATTCGTATACTTCAACTTTTGCTCATTCCATTCTGTACTGAACTGCAACATCAACAAAATGAAAAACTAACCGCGCATATATATATATATATATATATATATATATATATATATATATATATATATATATATATATATATATATATATATATATATATATATATATATATATATATGCGCGGTTAGTTTTCATTTTGTTGATGTTGCAGTTCAGTACAGAATGGAATGAGTAAAAGTTGAAGTATACTGAATTATAAAACTATTGTAGTTTGAGATTAGGGCTGGCCGTAATGAATTGTACAGCACTTTCTTGTCGTAATTATATGGAGGCGGCGGGAATTAGCAAGACCGCCGAGATAGAAGGCCTGTTCGATGTGACGTTATGACGTGAAGATGTCGACCGTGGTAGTCCGACTCTCCGAGGCTGGCGAGTGACTGGCGACTCGATCTTCCTTCCCTAACATCACTTGGACACGAGGTGTTTTCGTGGTTCCATTATTTTTTTTATGAACTGGAACATAAAACTTACATGGCATAATGAGGTAGTGAGCCATGGGTATATCTTGTGTCCTTTACTGGACGAACTTACTGTGGTAAGCAGATAAACTCAGCAATAAGTTCACTGCAACAAGTACATACTAGCCTACGTATTTGACTTTTGTCTCTGGATGACTTTCGACTGCAATATAAATACAATCATCTGCATTTTAGGTAGCAGATGTGAAAAACAAGGTCAGGTGCCTACATTGAATTTTAGTAGGAATTCATATCAACCAATGCTTAGCAGAGTCGAATATAGGCCAGCATAAGTCAAAGAACTCCCAGTGTAGCCTATACCAAACAACACATAGAGTAGCCTATGCCAAACAACACCCAGTGTTGCCTATGCCTAACAACAACAAGTGTAACCTGTGTCCAACAACACCCATAGGGAACTCCACCCATTTCAGAGTAACAAACCCCTTTTTTCATGTATGTTTCAGTAAATCGGCTAAAATGTATCAGGAATAATTGGCTTGGCCAGAAAGTTATAAATAAATAATGAAGTTTCCTCAGTTCTCTTTTTTTTATGTAAATAATTTGGAAAACAAAATTCATTATGACCCATTCAGCCCTTTGAAAAACTTCATGATATAGATGTTTACTCTTTGAACATTCATAAAAACTGTCATTAAAAGAGTTATCTCCTACACCTCTGAGAGACAAAATGTTCATTTAGTTTTACAAATATTCAATGAGTATCTCATTCAAGCTTGACTAACTCATGGAAAAAATCACAAAACATCGAACAGGCCTTGTATCTCGGTGGTCTTGGAATTAGACTGAGTGGTGGTATGCGTGCCATGGGGAAGCCCATAGATATCCCCTCTATATCTATGGGCAAGATCTTAGGGAATGTTCTCTCAACTTCTTCCTCTCTTTAATGAGAAGGCAGCCACACCTTAAATAATAAAGCATGGGATAAATATCATCTGTTAATGTACGCAGTTCTTAAACCATGGTCAGATTCCCGTAGTAGCATTAGATGCTCTACTCTGTGCACTAGCCAAGTTCATTCAGTGGCACTGGCCTACCACACATGGTGTAGAGATGTACGTTGTCATGTTTGGCGGACTCCACCTGAAGATGGTAGTGTGGAAGACACTTGGAGACTACCTAGATGGATCTGGATGGGCAGCAGCAATAACCCGGACAGGTTTAGACTCTGCTGGCACAGCTGAATCATTCTTGAAGGCATCACACCTAACGAGAACTAGGCATGCCCACCAAATCAGTGCTCTAGCACTCTCCAAGCTACAACATGATGCCTATCTAAAGAGAGTGGGTGGTATAGCAACTGAAGAGGAAGACTGGAAACAAAGCATGATCACAAATGCCCAACTTTTCAATACAGGGACACCATCTTGAAGATTAAAGTCCTGGGACTGACTTTAGTTTGTGCTCACAGAGAAAGGGACTTTCCCCTATATGTCGCAACTCTGAAAGCTCTGGTACCTTGGTTCTTCACACGTGACCACCAAAATTATGTCAGATGGGTCCCAATTTGCAACCGCAACATGGAGAGCCATCCTCCAACAATCAAAGAGGACTTTGTTGTCAGAGGCAACTGGGATGTTCAGAAGACAACTAGAAGATTTTTCAGCTTTCCAATCAATCAAGCTCATAAGCAGAGTAATGAGCTTGTTAAGGTCCCTGGAGGAGCAGTTGGCCTATCTGAAAATCTGCAAGCCTTCAGAAGAGGACTACCACCACCATGAAGAAGTCTGTCTGTACAGAAGACATTTCACAAGCAAACACTAAGCCTTAATTAAGTTATCAATGAGATGAGCGACCCATTCCTAGATGAAGTGCGTTGCTTGCACTTGATACACAGCACGTGTTTAAAGAATTAGTGGTCAACACTGTGCATACCATAGAAGATGTGGGAAAGGCCCAGTACAACAGCTACATAAAGTTTATCATCATTGAATGTAGGAAATCCATCCATGATAGGGTTTCTTTCCTGGGATCCCGGCCATTTACCGAAGGTTAAACAATCCTGGGATTTTTCTCATTGTCCCGGGATTTTCCGGTACAAACTATCGGAAATTGAAATTGAATGGCGTGCGTGTGTGTGTGTGTGTGTGTGTGTGTGTGAGAGAGAGAGAGATTATCCCATTGGGTCTCTCTTCTCTCTCTCTCTCTCTCTCTCTCTCCAACTGCAAAAAAGACATTCATTTTAGTTTTGTAAAATCAGAAAAATATATAATTGAATGTACTCAAAATTTGTTTTCATTTCCATTAACATTTCAGTAAGTAGTAATAAAAGAAAATACCAATAAGCATTTACTTAATATTATACAGTGTTATACTAAAGTTGTACATATATTTTACGGAATATTCAGGACTGGTTCATGAATGAGCTGCCTTAAGTAAAGCACTCTGACTATAAACATCAGCATTTATGAAGAACTCTTTATATTGTACTGTACATTGTGAGCTACTTTCATTGATATTATGTATTTACGATTCCACATCATAATTAATTATTAAATGACAAACTGTCAGTCCAACTGAAAAGTCAACAGACAACAAACCCTAAGGCTTTGTGGGAAGAACAGCTAGTTAAGAAAAAATTAAAGAGAGAAAGACAGTAATGTGCACATGATTCTACTCTCATGCAGATAACTCGAGTAAAACGGTAATGGAATACCATAGTGCAGTAGCTATGGTACTACCCTATACTTGAAAACAATGGTTATATGGTTAAAAGCCAGGGTAGCATTAACAAAAATGAGTCATAAAGGCAGTTTTATAATAAAAGAAATTGACATCCCGGGAAATCCTGGGATCCCGGGATTAGATGAAATTTTATCCTAGAATCCCGGGACAAGGACATCCTCCCAAAATGAGAAACCCTAATCCAAGAGGAAAAGCAAGCAATCAGAGAATGTTTCCCTGTTAAAAAGATGATATGTGTCTTTTCTCTCGTTTGTATTTAGTTGCTCAGAGCAAGGATACAGATATGGGAACTTACTTTAAGCATGAAAATCATCCATATCCCCCCTCTCTATCTGCAAGAGGAAAGCTACACTAAGGAAAGAAGTCTCACCTCATTAGCATCCTTGTGCAAGGAACACAAAATACTCAGAAGGAACCTCCGCCATTTCTGGATGTAAGAATTCTTGACAGTGCTGCTGTGCTGCATATGCTTTCCCCTACTAACGTCACCACATGCAATGACTATGCTAATGGTGTTTTCATCCCCCGCATCCTGAATCTACTTAAATCCTGCAGAAGAGTTGATGTGGTATGGGACAGCTATACTGCTAAAAGTATCAAGGAGTCAACAAGAGAAAAAAGGGGAAAAGGTGTATGCAGAAAGGTTAGTGTTCCAACAAAGGTGCCTGGCAACTGGTCCAACTTCCTCGGGGATCCTCAAACAATGAGGAGCTTTTCCATTTTCTTTCAGACAAAGATTGCTCCAAAGACTGGCCAAATGGAAAGGAAATCTTCATAATGCCAGGCACAGACATGATCACCAGAGGTTCAGTCTACACCATGCCACGATGTGACAATGAAGAAGCCAGTACCAAGATTGTCATTCATCTGAAAGATGCACTGGACAAGGGATGCTCCACACTGTTGATACAGACGTCATTGTCATATTGATATGAAAGTACCATTCCCTGACCAGCCAACATCAGATGACAGCAATCTGGGTATCCTTTGGAACTGAAAAGAACTTCCTGTACCTGGATGTCAATACTATTTACCAAACTCTTGGGAAAGATGGGTCATCAGCACGGGTTGTGATACCATGGCTGCTTTCTTTGGCAAAGGGAAAAAATCAGTAGGAGAGGCTTGGAATGCTTACAAGGAGGTGACAGAGACTTTCAAGAACATTATGGCCATCACAGTGAACTGCAAAGAAT
This sequence comes from Macrobrachium nipponense, assembly GCF_015104395.2. Classification (NCBI taxonomy): domain Eukaryota; kingdom Metazoa; phylum Arthropoda; class Malacostraca; order Decapoda; family Palaemonidae; genus Macrobrachium; species Macrobrachium nipponense. The sequence continues at coordinate 6,446,860 of NC_061097.1, read as the reverse complement.
TTCAGTTGCTTGAGCACTTCACCGTAATCATCTACAGTAAAACAAACAACTTGGATTATGTGAATAAGGCTCGTAGGGAGCTCTTCTCTCAGAAGAATAGGACAATGGAGAACATCCCCCCTCCCCCCCGACACAAGAAGCTCTTCTACAGCATACACTGCATGAAGTCTATCAAGCGTGAATTTGGGCAACCAGTTATCAATGTGAACAGAAGCCTCCAACTCCGGAAGGCTTTGGGTGGCATTTCGAGAGTGCAACATGCACACGTCATCCTGTGTGGTTCAACCTGCCTGTTGCATCCCAGGCCTGCAGTGAACTGGTGACATGTGCCTGCAAAAATGCTGTGTATAGGACGATGCTCATGCAAGAAAGCATATTGGAAATGCACCGAACTATGTAGCTGCCGATGTGAAGAGTAGTGTAAAATCTTTGATGTTTGACATATAAGAATTTTCTATTGTTTTGGTGTTGTTTCCAACAGATTCCTCAATGATATCCCATTAAACTGACCTTCGTGTTTTACTCCGTTCCTTAATTGTGCACGCAGTAAGATTATTTCAATAAATTTTATGAGAGATACCCCTATTGTGCAAGAGAATGAGACACTAATGATTGATTAATAGCAGAACAAGAAGGGAATACAAGCAAAGTGTATCGTCCCAGGAAAGAAGAAAAGGAAAGATAAGAGGGAGGAAAAAAAGGGGGTGTCAGTTGTGCAAAAGAATGGCATAGAACATGAAACTAAACTAAGTAATGTCTCAGACGAGGAAACATGACAATTTTGTACCATTTTAGCTATCCATCATATGGTCTGAAATACCTTACACTTTTAATTTTATCTTCATACGTCTTGAATGATACCACTTTACAAAAGTGAATAATTTAAGCTTAAGATTGATCAAATAGCAAATAGATTTTGTATGTTATTTGATTTTATTTGAAAGGCCCTGGACAAGATATGTCCCCCGATGCTGTTTGATGGTACTAGACCAAGTTTGATTTTCAGTACAGATAGGGGATCTTTAGGATAGATTTATATATATATATATATATATATATATATATATATATATATATATATATATATATATATATATATATATTCAATTCTTTAAGAATATCAATAGTTTTGAGTTGCTTTTGTACTGAAACATAAGCCACTATCACCCAGAAGCCACCTTTTGAGCTTTCTGCTCAGAATTTGTGTTCAATAGGTGTTGCAAAGAATTTCCACAATTTTGTCGTGGGCAGCTGACATCACTAATAATGATTCTCTTTGCCTCTGCCTTTCGTTATGTAATATACGTACACAGTCTTTTTCTTTTGTTTTTCATTCGTAAAAGTTTGGATTTTGTTTCGTAAAGGTATTTATATTAGTAGTATGTAAGTAAATGTTTTGTTTTTGTTTATCCAGTTTACAACTTTTTCGTAAAATGTAAATAATGTATTCTTTTTGTTTATGCATTTTGCAAACGAACCAGAACTATTTCGTTTGCAAATGGGGAAAAACATCGTTTGGGCACTTTGATTCGTCATGTCTTCCATACAAGTGAAACGTCACCAGATATCTTATTTAACTGCATACACCTTGCAAAAAATAAGCTTCTTTATGAAGATTGTGTGAAGCTACGAGCTTCCAGATTCTGAACATTAAAAAAATGATCGGACATCCATTCGTGAAGCAGAACAACAAGTATACATTACGTCCCCCTAGGGAGTTTTCTTTTTGTAAATGATGGTCCTCTCCCACCTTCCTCAACTCTTTCTCGTGCTATGCTTTTATATTTTGTATGTGACAGTGTCTGAGAATTTAGGATCTCCTTGTAAAAACAGCAAGCGAAAACATTGGCGCTTTATACCACAGGCATCTGCTGCGTGTCTCCGGTAGCGCACAATCACTAAAGTATTCTATGATCATTTTCAATGTCCTGACTTGTAAATATATGATTTTATATATCAATTATTGTTCCGTTAAAACTTGAATCACATTAAGTTTATAATAACATTTCAAATATGCCCTAGTTCCCCACGGAATTTGTTTTCTCCCCAAGACTTTAAACTTGTCTTCATATCCCTACCCATCCTGCTCTCCAACTTCTTTAATTTGACATTATTCAAGTTCTCACGTCTTGTCAAAGAGCAAGGATCCTTTTAACAAATCCTGCACGTGTAAAACTGGGACTCTATTATCATGTTAAAGTTGTTCATAAATACACTTATCTGGGCATTATACCAGTTTCCATGACATTTCCATGTAAGTGACGGAAATGTTATGGAAACTGTGGTAAAATATATAGTAAATCATAGAAGCAGAGCTGGTCTTGTAACTATATTATTTTGTTCAGTTATAACGCCTTCTTTGGACATTTCTCGTCAAACATCTACTTGATGCGTTTAGTTGTGAAATACAGACGTGGAAGCCTCTGTTAACGCTAAAAGCGTTTGTCTTTACGTGCAATACTTTACTAATCTGCGTTCATCTACGTGTTAAGTTTTTCCTATATATATTTGCAAGCTGCACCTGTATTGCTGCTAAGTTAATCACTACCTCATTTCATATTGAACTTTTCCTTGAAGTGTACACATGAAGTTGATGTTCATTTCGAAGGCCGTAGTATAAATTGTTTTGTAAGTGTAGGTTTTTATATCTGAAATGTAGTTTTAGTTAGCTATTATCGATTATGATACCAATATATAAAAATAAGGGAAGCAAAAGGGAGTGTGGTAACTATCGGGGCATATCTTCCCTGTCAGTCCCAGGGAAGATATTCATGAGAGTAATACTTAACAGAATAAGACTTATAGTAGAAGAGAAACTTAGAGAACAACAGTGTGGTTTTAGAAGTGGAAGGTCAACAGTGGATCAAATTTTCACGTTAAGACAGATAATTGAGAAGAGATGGGAGTATGCAAAGCCAATATTCTGTGCTTTTATAGACTTGGAGAAAGCGTATGATTCAGTATGGAGAGATGGAATGTGGAGAGTGGCAGATACACTATGGTATACCACTGAAAGTGATAAGGATACTAAAGAACTGGTACCAAGGAGTGTGCAGCTGTGTACAGCTGGATGGACAGCAAAGTGACTGGTTCCCAGTTGGAAGTGGGCTAAGACAGGGATGTGTTATGTCACCCACCTTGTTTAATGTATATATATTGACCACATAATGAGAAGAGTGATGGAGAATGAAAACAGAGGGGCTAGTTTTTATGGATTTGGACTTTGCTGATGATGTTGCGTTGGTTGCTGATACGTGGCTGGTGCTGGTAGGTATGGTAATGAGGATGGAGACAGAGACACAGAATTTTGGCTTGAACATCAGCACAAAGAAGAGTAAGATCATGGTTGTGAGTAAGGATGATGATTGGGTGCACAGGGAGGATATGACAATCAGAGGACAGGAACTCAAGCAAGTTGAGAAGTTTGTTTACTTGGGAAGTGTAGTAACAGCAGACAGGAGGCAAATTGAAGATATACAAAGAAGAAAACTAGGAGCAGCAAGAGCTTTTGAGGTTCTGAGAAAAAACGTTTGGTCAAGGCATGAAATATGCTTGAAAACTAAGATGAGAATATTCAATGCAGTAGTACTACCAGTCCTGATGTATGGCTCGTCCACCTGGGCACTAACCAGAACAGAGGAGAAAAGGTTGGATGCTTTTGAGATGAAGCTGCTGAGAAGGATACTTGGCATTAAATGGGATGATTATGTTAGAAATGAAGACATCAGGGTGAGATTGAGGCAAAGGCCAGTCAGTACCAGGTTGAAGAGGGGAAGGCTGAAATGGTTTGGACATGTTGAGAGGATGGATGGGAATAGAGACCCTAGGAGAGCACTGAGAGCAGTACAAATAGGAAGAAGACCGCTGGGCAGACCAAGAACGAGGTGGATAGACTTAATTGTCAGGGATCTTGAGGATGAAATCCAAAACTTAGAGGAAGCAAGGGAAATGGCTCGGGATAGAGACAGATGGAGAGGAACTGTATCAGCCTTATGCCACTGGCCAGTGGCGGGAAGATAAAGTAAGTAAGTAAAAGTAAAGTAAAGTAAGTATTATCGATTAGCTTGTGTCTTTGAAAGGGTCACTGTACGATACAAGAATGTTATTGTGACTTCAGCATAAGAAACCTTCGAAATCTGTCTATCTTCAGGGTTTGACGGCAAACCATATTTAGCATTCGATAACAGTTCGACCATAAGTAAATATACTCTTGGCACTTTGTTCTGAAGATTGGTACGCATTTTGTCTGTCTATTTTTATGTGCTTTGTGATGTTTTGTGCTAATACAGCACTTTCGTACATACATTTTTTTATTTTGCTATTGTAAAATTTGACTGCAAATGTTGATTTGTAATGAAACAGAGCAGCTGATGTCTCTAATATGTTTTTTATGTAAACATAACCGTTATATATATATATATATATATTATATATTATATATATATATATATATATATATATATATATATATATATATATATATATATATATATATATATTCGTTTATTCAAAATCTTAAATCTCAAAATTCTCCACTGATTGCTTTGAACTTTCAACACAACATTGCATTTGAATACATGAGTGTTTTTATAATGGAGTTTCATCCTACCTCCCACCTCCCTGAAATGGTCCTGGTTCTGCCCATGAAGCGGGGCTGGTTATGCCCATAGGCTTAGTTACTTTACAAATTTATCATACATATTTCTTTATACATATGACTTATCATATTGGAAAAGAATACTATAGGGTAAACATCAATGAAATCAAGGAAGGTGGAGTTTGAGAAGGGGGCGTTGACCAAAAGAGAATGAGAGGGAGAGGATGTGAGAGAGAGTAGACGGGGAGTTAGGGAGACAAAAGAGGAAAAAAGACAGGAAGGGTTAGAGAGAGAAAGAGAGAGACATACAGATAGACAGAGACAGAGAAGAGCGTGTGTTTTGGAGGAGAGAGAGTGTTGGTATTAATGAGAAGAAAGAGGGAAAGAGACAGTGATTGTTGAAGTGAGAGAGAGAGTGAGAGAGAAAGAGTTGGTATTAGTGAGAAGAAAGAGACAATAAGAGAAAGGAACTTTCTCTTTTCTTTTTTTTCCATTTAACCAGACTGAACCACAGCAAAGCTCTGAAAGTTCATCAATTGCTTTGAAATTTTGACACAACATTGCATTCAAATACTCGCATGTTTTTATAATATGGTTTCATCATACCTCCCCCCCCCCCTCCGAATGGTGTGGGGGTGAGAAAGGATTCCCGAAACGAAGCTGGTTCTGCCCATGAAATGGGTCTGGTTATACCCGTAGAATTAGTTACTTTACGAATTTATCATACATAATTTCTGTATGCATGTGACTTACCATTTGGAAAAGAATACTATAAGGTAAACATCAATGACATCAAAGAGGGTGGAGTTTGAGAAGGGGGTTGACAGAGAGAGAATGAGAGGGAGAGAAAGTGAGAGAGAGTAGATGGTGTGTTATGGAGAAAGAGGAAAAATGACAGGGAGGGTTAGAGAGAGAGAGAGAGAGAGAGAGGAGAGAGAGACAGACAGACAGAGAGACAGAGACAAAGACAAAGAAAAGCAGGTGTTTGGGAGGAGAGAGAGAGATAGAGAGAGAGAGAGAGAGGGATTGTTGTTGTTGGGAGAGTTGGTATTATTAGAAAGCTGATACTTTAGTACTTCAGGTGTTCTCACAACACCTGAAGTACTAAAGTATCAGGTAGTTTGTAGGTATACCATGGGAGAGTCTTCTTGGCCAGACATCAATGCTTGAAAAAGCGCATGTGGGTACTTCCATCATTAAAAGTGTAAAGAAGATGTACTATTAAAGTATACCCAGGCATGAATACGCAAATGGATAGCCTTGCAGAAATTATCAGTTTGCCCATAAAATAACTAAGCAACTGTTCCTTTTCAGAGGACAAAAATATTTTGAGAAAGTAGGGCACAAAACAGAAGGACCAATTGGGAAGGTGTAATGCAGATCAAATGTTGTTGTAAGAAATTTTTTTTGCTGAGGGGGGATTCCTGTCTTTTCCAAATAACTTATACATTCATAAACTTCTATTTCCAAACAATAGGATTTTGACTGAAAAAGTAAGACAAGTGATAAAAAGTTTGATAAGGGAGGAGCAGTGTGAATTTTGACAGGGCAGAGAGGCCATATGGAAATGGTCTCATGACATGGGGAATGAATGTCTCCAGAAAGGTTATGATAGTCTCTACCACATTCACAGTATTCACAAGTCAGAACTCACCACCCACACATCATCCCACTTATTGTTATTATTATTATTATTATTATTATTATTATTATTATTATTATTATTATTATTATTATTATTATTTATTATCGGTGCAGGAGAGTGACATTAGCTACGACTGCAACGACAATGACTCAGACCCATCACCAAGGTACGACAAACAGTTTTCAAACTCCCATGGCACCCGGTGTGCCAGAGAAATAGTCATGATGCCAAATAACAGGAAGTGTGGTGTTGGAGTCGCCTTTGGTGCACATGTAGCAGGTAAGTTACTGATCTGTAGATGTGGAGAAATAATTACATATGACCATTTACATATACTTATAAAACTGCAGCGGTATTTTGGTCCTTTTGTCATGCTTATGATGCATCATGGACATTAAGATGCTCTGTGTTTTCTCATTCAGCATTTTATGAGCTTAAAGGGAAGCTCAGTCCACTCATTCTATTTGTGTTGCAGAAAAAATAAAAGATCTTCATACCATGCAGTAAGTTTCTAACATGAACTTCCATCTCATGAAGGCGTGAGGATGTTGGACGATCCAGTGAGTGACGTTGTCGAAGGACTATCTCTAGAATGGCCAGTGGGCAAAGCAGACATCATCTCCTGTTCTTGGGGGCCCACTGATGACGGCCGCAGAGTCGAAGGTCCTGGAAGGTTAGCTAACATAGCACTGCAGAAAGTGGTGACTGAGGTACGAACCAGCAATTAGGTATGTTGTTTTTCATTCACGACATCTTTGTAATACTCTCGAGGAATCTCCTTAACCCATTCATGCATATTTTCTGTCAGGGACGAAATGGCAAGGGCATAGTGTACGTTTGGGCTGTGGGAAATGGCGGATCGGCAGGGGACGACTGTAACTGTGATGAGTACACCTCCAGCATCTACACTCTCAGTATAAGCAGTGCTTCTGAGACTGGGCTCTTCCCTTGGTATGGGGAGAGATGCTCGTCCACTTTGGCAGCTGCCTACTCTTCAGGGGTGTACACAGATCAGAAAATAGTGAGTTCCTTTGATATCTTTATCACCATTGTCGCTATTGATGCCTCTGCTGTAAACAGTGGATGGAGACCTTCCATTCCTTTGCAATGTGATACTTTCACACTATGAATATGATAAAAAATGGACCATGAAAATCAACAAAAAGTAGGTCTGTAGAATATACAGAAAACTGAAAAAAGGAGCTGTAACTTCTAAGTTTGACAGTCCTAGCTGTTCATCCAGACAGTTCCTGTATAAAAAGTTTGTCAGGGAACTGCACGTTATATTCTTCATCTCACTCGAATTCTTATTTACAAGTTCAAGTTTTTTTTAACCACCAACAATAAAACTAATCATGAAAAAGGCTTATATATCATGGAGCCCCTTTTTTCCAGGCAACTACTGACCTGCGCAATAGTTGCACTGACAAATTCTCTGGGACATCTGCGACAGCTCCTCTAGCAGCTGGGATCTTCGCTCTGGCACTGGAAATGAAGTAGGTCTTATCTTCTAAGGGCCACAGAATACTGTTTTATAACTTTTAGTGTAATCTGGTCTTGTCTATGAATATAAGAAAAGTAATTGTTTTTGCCTTTCATGCTGAAGTTGACAAGACTAGATCGGTCTACTGAATCAATGATTTTGTTCTATTTTTCTTTATTTTGTGATCCCCTTGGTAAGCATTATGTCTGCTTTCCTATAAATCGGTCCTGAGAAGCTACACAGAGAGAGGAAAGACAACACGAGCACGTAGCCACATCTAAAAATTCACTTAAAATATACTCCATTTAATTGTCAAACAAAACTACTAAGTAGATTTCATGAGAAATCCAGTTATCTGATATTCCAAATGACCCAGAATATCTTCTCCCACTATTGCTGGTAGTCCAGAACTGACGTGGAGGGACATTCAACATGCAGTAGTCTGGAGCTCGGAATGGGCCCCTCTGGGGCATAACAGTGGTTGGCTCACAAACGCAAAAGGTCTCAAGTACAACTTGCGATTTGGGTTTGGACTCTTAAGTGCAGACAGTCTGGTTCAGACAGTCAGGAACTGGTCAGTCGTCCCACAAAAAGCTATGTGCACAGTCGGGCTGACATCAAGGTAATTGCTAGCAGGGAGCAATTGAATACTCAGAAAAAACCCTTCATTTTTATATTTTTCGGCTATAGGATCCCTCTCCAGTATAATTCCTTTTTCACACTCACACCAGAACTACACTGAATCCAGTTATATCAAACCACATAAGTACTCACACAAATTCAACTCACAGGGAAAATGGGACTTTACAAACAGGGAAGTCTGTCGTGCTGGAGTTCAGTTCCACAGGATGTGAGGGTACTGAAGATGAAATTAGGTCCCTGGAGCATGTTCAAGTCATCGTGAACATCAGCTACACAAGGAGAGGAGCCTTATCAATCTCACTAACAAGTCCCTCAGGTGAGAGTTGAGCATAGTTTTCAGAATTTTATTCTGACAGATTCATCGTAAATTAACGTATGCTGGCTTTTTAAGTGAGCGTATTGTCCTCATTTTACTTACATTATAAACAACGATTGAATTTTCACAGAGTGCCATTTCATTTAAACAGAACGTTCAAAGAAAATGGTATAAAGTTGCCGAGAATCTGCAACCTCTTGTTTGTATTGCCCTTGAACAATGCTCTGCATGAAGACACATTTTCTGTTCTATGTAAAAGAAGGAATGAAAGTACCTAGTGTTTATTGTCCCATACTGGAGAAGAATGAATCTACTTAACAAGTTGGAATAAGCATCAGCAGGAGCATTTTTTGGCAAAACCGCCAGATATTGTAGAGGGTGTCTAGCACTTGATGCGCTCTAAAAACTTCTTCAGACAGTCATCCAAATCTTGGTCTCTCCCAGGGACACGGACAGGCCTACTAAATGAAAGGGCAGATGACGACTCTCTGAAAGGTTTCCACGACTGGGCTCTGATGTCTGTGCACACGTGGGGTGAAGATCCCAGGGGTATTTGGAGGCTTGAAGTCGCTGACATGGTGAGCAATCTTTTGTCATTATTAGTTCAACTGGTTTTACCAGACCTGAATTTTCCTAGTCGTAGTTATACATTCATCAACTCCAAATCTTTGTGATTCAGTTCAACATTAAGAGATTTACAATCTGATCAAATCACAAGGTAAAACGCTAGTTATTATCAAACTCCAAAAACACTGAATGCTTGGAAAACCACTGAACTAGCAAATCCTTGTTAGAGCACTCTTCATATTCTCACAAAAATAAACGGAAAGATTAAGTTGTCCTAAACTGACACTCATTTGTCTTGTTTAACAATCATTTTAAGATCTATTTTCCACGCACCAAATCCGTGAAGTTCATCTTTTAAATCAGCTCAGAAAGAGAGAAGTTATCTGCAAGAATTCTTCATCACATTTCATTGCAATAATTTGAGCGTCCTTCCCCGCCCACACAGACATCTAAAGACGAACACGGAACAATTGGGGAGATGAAGCTGGTCATTCACGGCACAAAGGAGAACCAGGTCCTACAGGATCCCCTTTGAGGTAAGATAAGGTATCATTAATTCCCAGTTTGGTCATCGATGTGAATCGCTAGCTCTTTTTAGGCTGTTAGCTTTTCCGCTCTCTCTCAGTGCATCTGTGTCCCAACACTAAGGTCACATTCGTCGTCACCAAAAGCTCCACTGAAGTACAAATGGCCATGACTGGCCGAATTCAGTCTTGAATGATAAATATATTTGCTCGGTCACCAGGCGCAGGTGTGAGCGTTCCATCGTCATTCGCTGCCCAATGTCCAAAGCAGTTCAGTATTGATGATGGATTGTCAATATTTGCCCTGACACCTAAGTAAGTTGCAGTCAGCCGTCAGGCTTCTAAGGAAAGGTCATTATTAATATGCTAGTAGAGAATTTACTCTCTGTCCCACGAACTTGCCTTCTTTTCTAAGTATTGCAGATTAATGCTGCAACAATTCCCTTCTAGTTGCTCCCATCAGCTAAGAAAAATGCCAGGAAAGGTATTAATGCCCAATCCTCCTGCAGGAAAATGCAGCAGACAGCAAAAGAAACGAAGGAGCCATGGCAGGAGGCCTCCTCACGGCAGAAGCTCTGAGAACCTTGCCCTGGGAGAAGTTGATGGAACTTTTCCAGCGTCAACGGTGAGAAGCAAAACCAGCCAACTCATTTTTTTTTTCCTGTGGAACTATGGGACTATGACCATATCTCCTTTGCGTAAAACTATCTATCTCCCTTTGGTTCCTTTAAGACCAGGTCAGCATTCTCCGGTGATGGCGCCAGGTTCCTCCTAAGGGAGGGAATCTCCAACTACAATAAATAACTCTGATGGTGGGTGGGTGGGGCGGTTGAGGACGCCCATGGATGAAATATGTAGCCTCGAAAAATAAACAGAGCGAAAGCGTTTCCTTTCTTCACGACGACGAATTCAAGACCACATCATTGGACGGTGTTATAGACGTTATAGACGTGGCAGTCTCAAGAAAATGCTTTGCATGACATGTAAAGGATTTGGGGATTTCAGAGGAATTAAACTAACAGACGAAATTATATCATATATCTCAGGTTGAACATTCTAGAGAAATACGTAGGCGTATCATTAATGTTGCAGGCAACAAAGTATCTATCTATCTAACTGTATGGCTGACATTAATTATATTAGATATATATATATATATAATATCTATATATTAGTATATATATAATATCTAAATTAGTATATATATCTATTTTTTATAGTATATATATATATATATAAATATATATTTATATATTATATATATTATATATCTATATATATATATATATAAATATTATATTTATATATAATTTTATATAATATAGTATATGATATATATATTATATATATATATATATAATATATTTATATATAATATAGATGTATATATATATATATATCATATATAACTATATATATATAATTTATATATATTATATATATATATATAGTATATATATATATATTATATATATATATATAGATATATATATATATAATATATATATATATATATATATATATATATATATATATATTATATATATATCTAAATTATATAATATTATATATATATATATACACAAAGATATTCACTAAATTAAAGTATTTTTTTTAAGCAATTCTTTCATTCAATACCATTAACACCAGCACCAGAATGGCTACACCCCCACAGGATGAAATCCCACGGATGGGGAATTTAAGTTCCCAAATACAGCCATGACATGACCCGACATCTGCCAGTTTTTACTGGGTCCATTTTTAATGAGTAAAAACAGGCAGGGAAACCTCTATCTCTGTCTCGGTCCCGCATATTCCCGTAGGGAAACCTCCTCGACGACGTTCTTGTGGTTCTGAGTGAAAGACGAACAGTTGGCGCCAACCTCATCAAGTCGGGGAAGATACGGTGCCATTGGTGGATTATATTTGCGTTCATTCGACGGTTTGTCTCTTGAACTCGGGACGCGAATGGTAATGCAGTTTCCTTTAGTTTATGTACCGTCCTACAATGTTCATCAATTCAATTACGTTTTTTCATTTCTCGCAAATCAAGGCCTGGAATATTAGTCTTGTAGGCCAACAACACCATAAAAGATTTTTAGACTCACTCTCCTCTTCCCAAGGGAAATGTTTTTTTGGCCATATGAAAAGAGCATTTGTACTTTTTTCCACCCTGAGAGAGAGAGAGAGAGAGAGAGAGAGAGAGAGAGAGAGAGAGAGAGAGTGTGTGTGTGTTCAGCAAAGAGGGGTTACTGAGAACAGCGCTCTGTTGCTATGGGAAGTTGAAACATTAATACCAGATTACCAGTTTTTCAATGATTAATTTTTGTGTTATATTTTTCACCACTTTCTGCCTAAATATTAAGGCCGATTTCCACGTTGTTAATGCTATTATTTAAGTCTATGTGTGTTTTTATACATATTCAGCGACAGAAAACCTGAAGTTTAAAGTGATTTATGTAAAACTGACGACGTGTCATGGATGTAGTATTATATAATAAGCTGCAGTCAGGGACTTTGCAGTATATAAATGTGTGTGCGTGTGCGTGTGTGTGTACTTTTTTAAATTTCAATTCTAGGAACCAAATCAGGAGTCGTCACAACAACTCTTATTAAACCAGTGGGATTTCCTCAACCGTCAGTTACTACTCCGCATCTCCTAAAATAAAGAAAGCCCCCCATTTCACGCAACATGTATTTATCCATATTATTGTATGACAATTCTTTTACATTGATAATAAAACTAAAAATTCCAGAATGCTTTCAAAAGTCGAGAAGGAATTCGATCCAGCAGTTTCATTCTAGACAAAAATCTAATTTTCGGCAACCGCTCCAATGTGTGGGCAGCCACTATATACAAAACGTCGTAGGGCGGGCAAAATGTCACGTATTCGTCAGAAGAAAACTGTTGAACCTCTGATCTCTGCGATGCCACGGTTAGTTTTTCAGTTTTCCAAACAATCGCCTTATACACTCACCCAATCCCCGAGAGGTCAGCAGCTGACTAAGGTCATTCCCGTTACTTGACATGGAGGTCGATCCCCACTATATATATATATATATATATATATATATATATATATATATATATTATATATATATATATATATCATATATATATAATATATATATATATATATTCTTTTTCTTGCACTTCTTGGTATCCATTAGAGGTCTCCATCTTTCCTTCCAGATTCCAGTAATGCTCGCTCTACTTCCGTGGGACTATGTGGTGCCCCGGATGGGTGTCCATCAAAGGAACTTGTAAGTCATGGGATCCTTGTATATTTTTTTTTTCTTTTAGCTTAGAGCACCAAGAAGGGCGTGCGAGACTTTTGGGTAGGGGCGTGGGAGGACAGGACACACAGGAATTTCTCTGTTAGAATGTCTACAGAGGATTTAGATAGTGATGAAGACGTGATATCCCTATTGCAAAGTCATTCTTCATTTGCCGTCCATTTTTCTCGTCCTGTAAAGGACAGGCCTATAGGCCTAGTTGTTTGATATAGAAATTCGCTGTACAAATTGACAGCCTGTCTGTCTTATTCTGCATGAATAGTCATTCTGTTTATATAATAATAAGTTCTCCTTTTTTATATATACGTACAGCTGAGACCCCGAGTCGTTCGTCTGTGGTAAACAAGGCCATCGCAGATTTTGTCCAGACATTTCTGGAGTCTGGACTGGTGACGGAGGAAGAAGCCAGGAACTGGTTGAATCACCATTAAATAGCGTAGCTGAGAGCCTCCCCCCCTCATCTCCATGGAGGTTTTAAAGATCGTTTGTTTTTTTTGCATGGTGCTTTTACGTTGCATGGAACTAGTGGTTAATCAGCAACGGGACCAACGGCTTTATGTGACTTCCGAACCACGTCAAGAGTGAACTTCTAGAAAGAAGCAATGTTCAAGATGTTAAAGTTGTTGCTAGGGATAATATGTTCTTGAAGGTCAATGTGAGAAATGAATTAAATTATAGGTAAGGTCCTAAATTTGAGGGTCCTTTTAGGGTTATTGAAAAAAATAGAAGAAACAGGTTTGTACTTTGTAGTCTTGGATGAGAAGACAGGTCTGTCTAGATCCACTTTTCTTAACGTGGGCCATATGGCCCCCTTGAGGGCCATGAGATTTTTTTCAGGGGCCACAAGGCCAAATTTGATAAATGGGGGCCATGGGGTCCACAAAAAATTTAGGACCCACAAAATATATTAATGTGTAATATTTTGAAATTAATCATTATTATGCTTGGAATATTCTGTTTATCATGCCTGACTTTACTTTAAACATCATTCGATTCAATATACCCGGTAATTTTTGCAGACAATGAAATATTCAATATTCTCCTCTCTGTCTCTCTGTCTCTCTCTCTCTCTCTCTCTCTCTCTCTCTAGTTGTCAATGAAATTTTTAAGCAGTGAACGATTGTGGTAGAGTGGTAAACGGCTGAACTATGACGCCTGACAAAAACCATTAAGTCTCTCTCTCTCTCTCTCTCTCTCTCTCTCTCTCTCTCTCTCTCTCTCTCTCTCTCTAAGTAATGTACTATCGCATTACTTAGAGAGAGAGAGAGAGAGAGAGAGAGAGAGAGAGAGAGAGAGAGAGAGAGAGAGAGAGAGAGAGAGAGAGAGAGAGAGAGAGAGATTATGCTGACTAGTAAACTTCAGAACGAGCACCATTAGGATGTTTATAAAAAAAATTTAATAGCAACAGTATATGGGTTACAACCGTTACACCGTTGCATTGATTCTTCTTCAATAATAGATCCGTCTTTTAGTTTAGCATAGACTTGCGAGGAGGAGACTTCATTTAAGTTCAACCAAAGAGGTTTGTGAACGATAACTTTATATCCAAGTACGTGCATGCAAACATACATTTATACTTACATACACAGTCTCTTTCATGCATTGTACAGTACACACACACATACTCGTACACAGGTTTTTATAATTTCCTATTTAGAAAAGGTTTGATGGAGAAATACATCAAACCGATGGGGTTAATGAAAGGTTGAGAATGGCTGGATTAGGATTTTATGCTTGCAATTACCCAATGACCTTTTTATTTATGGGAAAAATAATATGGAAATGTCATGAATTTTATTTATTTATTTTATTTGTTATGGAGGGAGGGGTGAGAGTATCTTTTATGACTAATAACTTTTGCTTTTTTATTTGCTTGTTTGATTATGTGGAAGGCAATGATTTCCCAGACAATAATAGCGGTACTGAGTTTTAATGAGTTTTGTTTGTTTATTTCATTTCAGATAAGCATGACCAGTGCAAATAAGAAAAAATGCAGACAGTATTCTGTCGAATATCTTGCTTATGGATTCATTGAGTCTCCACAAAATACTACAATGCCTATGTGCCTGCTATGCATGATCTCAATCTCAAATGAACGTATGCGGCCCTCCAAACTGAAAAAGACAAGCCGCTAGATTTCTTTAAAAAATTACGTGATGAGTTCCAAGGAAGGATGGCAGTGAATCATATGTTTACCCAAAAAATGGCAAAAGTAGAAAGAGGAATGTTGGGTTCTTACTAGACAGTAAATTTGATTGCAAAAGCAGGTAAGTCTCATACTATCGGCGAATCTCTGATCATGCCGGCAGTGGCTGTGGTGCTTTCAACAGTCATGCATCAGAGTCCGCAAGAGGTAACTAGTGCTATTCCTCTGAGCAACTCCTCAGTATTACGCCGTATTGATGAGATGGCAGCTGATGTCGAAAACCAATTAGTCCCAAAACTGCAGGTGAATGATTTCTCGCTTCAACTCGACGAATCATTTTTACCTGATAATTCTGCTCTTCTGATGGCATTTGTGAGGTTTCTTGATGTTGATGTAATGTGTCAAGAAATGCTTTTCACACTGAAATTAACGACTGACACTAAAGGTGAATCCATCTTAAAAAAACTTGGTCTATTTTGAGGAGAACAACATTCCACTCAAGAACATTGTGGCTTGTGCAACATATGGCACTGCTGCTATGATTGGAAGGTATCGGGGATTCAGTGCTTACTAAAAAAAGCTGTTCCTAATGTCATTTGTATGCACTGTGTTGTTCACAGGCAGCATCTGGTTGCCAAAAACTTAGCAGGACGTCTGCATAAAGCACGTTATCAAGGCTGTCAACTTGATAAAAAAAAAAAAAAAAAAAAAAAAAAAAAAAAAAAAAAAAAAAAAGAGTGCACTGCATGATCGCCTCTTTCAGCAATTATGTGAAAAGAACAATGAAGAATTTGAATGACTTGTGTTGCACAATGAAGTCAGATGGCTCTCTAAGGGCAATTGCATGCATCATGATTTTGTTGCACTTTGGGACAGTGTTATTTCTTTCTTCAGTGGGACAGAACTTGGACAAAAACTTGTTGATGCAAAGAATGACACCTTCTACCTGTCAGACATATTTGAAAAGCTAAATGTTCTGAACAAATAGCTTCAAGGAAATGACTCCACCCTGTTTTCCTGCAAGGAAAACAGGGTGCAATTACTACATTTAAAGGGAAACTCAAGCTGTTCTGGTTGAACCTTGGAAGACGGGAGTTTGCACAGTTTCCTTCCTTAGCAGTTATAGCCACCGAGCTGTTTGATGATGACCTAGCAGTGTATGTTCACCATCTGGAGCAGTTGCATAATGATATGGAAACTCGCTTCTCTGACCTACTCCAAATGACTGTGCCACACTTTCAAAGGGAAAGTCTCTCCTGTTAGATACCATTTCCTAGAAATTGCATTCACTGCCTACCTTTTTTAACACAATAGTTACCAACAATAGACCTTAACACTCCCTTGCTAACAGTGGGAGAATCTGCCTGGATTTATTCTTTTACCTCAAAACCTTTGATAACTAGCCTTACTTTAATTTTCTTTTTCCTATCACAATTTTCCTTTTCTGTTACCACCTATCAAACTGAAATTACCTCTTGACCCAAAATAGGAATTTCCTGTTGTACACCAAAATTCACAGAAGCTTTTAGTTCTTTCTTTGCTTTATCAAGTTCTTAACTTTTTGTATTTTTACAAGCCATTATTATCTAAATGGGTAGCTGCACTCCATCTTCTAAGACTGGTACCCATTTTTCTAGATCTCTGTTCCAGTCAGTGGCTGTTATACTGTGGCGGAATCACAAGCTAAAAAAAGCAAAAACAAGCAAGACGTTAACCACTCCTGGTTTACAAATTTCCCACAGCCACACTTTCCCCTTTATGTTACTTTAATTACTAAAAGGACACTTGGTTCAGCAAGGCAAGAAACACAATCTGAAACACATTTACCCACCAGGAAACTTGACACAATCAGGGCAAGACGCTGTGCTGTCCACTGGATTCAGTTGCTGAGACACATCCGCTGAATAACACATACACCAAAAAAGAAACAAGCAATCACCAAAACCACAAACAACTCAAAACAACATGACAAATCACTACACAAACAAATGCCCATGCCACCAAAACTTCACACAGCTCAACAAACACCGCAATTCCAAAAAAAAAAAAAAAAACACCAATTAACACCAAGATTACACAACAACTCAGAAACACAACTTATCACTAACACAAACACCAATCAACACTAAGACTACACAAAAACTCACAACCACAACAATTCACAAATCAAACACAACAGAAACTCACAATCTGAACAACCTTCAGATGACAGAAGCACAACAAACTCAATTACACAACATCAAAACAATCCAGAAAACATTCAACAGCAACTCACTATCTCTGTCCAAAAAACTGCATCACTTGACTGATTGCCAAACACAGACTGACCACTTCACACTTCGTCAAGTCTCTGTGACCGAATCAGTAGACAAATCTAACTGTCTGTCAACAATCAATTCATTTACTAACTACCCATACGAACACAAACAATCTAACGAGACAACAATCAAAACAACCAGGCACTCTCACCTTCTCTCTCTCTCCTCTCTCCTCTCTCTCTCTCTCTCCCTCCCTCTCTCTCTCTCTCCTTCCCTCTCTCTCTTTCCTCTTCTCTCTCTCTCTCACTCTCTCTCTCTCTCTCTCTTCTTCTTCTTCTTCTTCTTTTCTTTTTCTTCTTCTTCTCTCTCTCTCTTCTCTCACTTTCTCTCTCTCTCTCTCTTACAAGGGACCCTTGAGAATGTTGTCAAATGCTACTACTACGTCACTCCTCCGTTTTTCCTCCCCTGCTACATTTAACAATGTCTCCTCACATACTCACAACATCCACACTATATTGCTTTTCTCAGCATCCAGGTATGTTTGGATACTGGCCCCCTGGATCTAGTTCAAGGTCCCTCATACATCCTCTCAGTCGCATCACCATTCACTTCCTCCAGACCACTTTAATCCAGATTCCCTTTCTTTACCTTCTTCCACTTTCTTCCATACTCAACCAACACTAATTGCTGATCCCCAAATCCATTTGCTCACTTATGCTCAGCTCATCCCACCTACTAGAGGGCCCACACAACTGAATCCCCTTAACACCTAGTTTCCCGAATTCCCAGCCTGACTTATCCTCTTTTGCCTACACACACTCGCTATATGACCTTCCATTCCACATTCAGCGCACTTAGCATGCTGTTCTTTACACATTTTAGCATAAAGCCCATTCTTTCCACAGCTGCCGCAAACCACGTTCATATGGGTACCCAAACATCCACTAGCTATATGCCCTGTTTGCCCTCACCTATAACATTTAATGTCCATATCACTCTGGCACTCACTAACGAAATGGCTAGTCTTCTCACAACCGAAACAAGCTCCTACGCCCACTGACATTCATTCTTGTTATGCCCAGGTTTTCCACATCTATAACACTTCTGCTCTCGCTCACAACTAACTGACCCTGACCTTTCGACACATTGCACTTTTATCTCTCTTAGGTTTCACCACACTTACATTACTTGCTCTAATACTCCTATCAACCACTTGCTCTGACATTCGCCACAGCTCTACTAAAACTGCCTCCCTATAGCTCCTGAACTCAGGCATACCCTCATATACTTCAGTCCTGACGCTGAAACTTCTGCTCTCTTTCATACACCTATCTAATCATAATCCCTAACTATCTCTAAAATATCATTCGATGTTAACCTCTCATTCACCCATCTCATTTTCTCCTTACGTTTATATGCACTCTCAGGCACAGTCACTAACAACTTCCTTATTAACTCCTTACACTCATTTATTCCCTCGTCCCCAAACTTTTTCCTTGCTAATGTTTCTAACCAGCATACATACATAAACAATGACTCACCAACATTCATTCTTGCCTCCTCGAAATTATTCTTCCTCCTATACCTAACACTACTCTTGGCCCTCCTATCCTGTTCCATAATCCTAGCCTTAACACTCTCAAAAGACACATCTACACTCATCATTATCCCATACATGCTTAACAAATGCCCTATCAAGAATTCTCTTAACCCCCAAACCCAAACTCTCCTATTGTCCGCATACTTTGCTATACAACTTTTCTCGTATTTCTTGAAAAAGTCCCTTATCTCCCTACTCCCATATTCCTCATACAGTGCACATCAGGCTACCTTTCTCACTATACACACACTTTTGTATTTCTCGCTCACTCTCACTCTCACTACTTCCATTCTGACCCCTCTTAACCTCTTCTGAATACAATGAATCCACTTCCATACTGACATCCATTTTCTTCGCCACACCCTTCTTACCCTTTTTCTTCTTACTTACTTGTTCCCACCTGCCACTATCTGAATCACTCTCAGCCCTTTTACCAATGTCTTCAATCCTTGTCTCATCATGTCCGTTGTTCTTGTCAACCTTCTTACCCTTAGTCTTTCTTTTTCTCAGCCCCTTCTTATCCTTGTCCTCAGGTTTATCTTTATCCCGTATCTTCCTCTTCTTTCCCTCACTTTTCACAACCAAATCACCTTCGTCACTCATACTCTCATCCACTTGCTCTTCTACCTTCTTTATCACTCTTAGCCCATCACAAGGACTAGGAAGCCTACCTCCAACAGCTCCCTCTCCAATAAGTCCCTTCATCTTCTGTTGCACAGCATTCATCATCAATCCCAACTTCTCATCCATCTTCTCAGCCATCTGCTCTTCGGCCTCTTTCACTTCTGCTTTCATTCTCTCTTCTGCACTCCTCATCATTCCTCTCATCTCTTCCAACTCCCTCTTATGCTTCTCACACTCAATCCTCAACTTCTTATTATCTACTTCAATTTCCTTCTTAGCTTCCCTCGTCAACCGAAGTTCCTCCCTCAGCCTCCTAACATCATCCAACCCTTCCATCCTTACCTCTTTAGCAGTCATACCATCCTTCCTGTCCCAGCCATCCTGTTACAGCTACACCAGTGGTCCCTGTTCGGGCACCAAAATAATGTGGCAGAATCACAAGCTAAAAAAAAAAAAAAAAAAAAACAAGCGAGCAAGACCTCCCCACTTTAAGTTAACCACTCCTGGCTTACAAATTTCCGACAGCCACAGTTTCCCCTTAATGATACTTTAATTACTAAAAGGTCACTTGGTTCAGCATGGAAAAAAACACAATCTGAAACACATTTACACACCAGGAAACTTGTCACAATTCAGTCGCTGAGACACAACAACCGCTGAATATCATACAGCAAAAAACAAAAAACAAACAAGCACCAAATCCACACAACTCAAAACAACACAACAAATCACTACACAAACAAACACCTACGACACAAAAATTTCACACAGCTCAACAAACACCACAATTCCAACACAAACAACCACCAATCAACACCGAGAATACACTACAACTCACAAAAACAACAAATCATTAACATAAACAAACACTAATCAACACCTAGACTACACAACAACTCACAACCACAAAAATTCACAAATCAAACAACAGAAACTCACAATCTCAACAACCTTCAGATGAACACAAGCACAACAAACTCAATTACACAACATCAAAACAATCCAGAGAGCACACAACAGCAACTCACTATCTCTGTCCAGAAATCTGCCACACTTGACTGATTACCAAACACAGACTGACCGCTTCTCACTCCCTGAAGGCTCCGCGACTGAATCCGCAGACGAACCCAACCTCCTGTCAACAAGCAATTCACTCACTATCTACCCATATGAATACAAACACCCTAACAAGATAACAACCAAAAAAAAACAGCCACTCTCGTCTTCTCTCTCTCTCTCTCTCTCTCTCTCTCTCTCTCTCTCTCTCTCTCTCTTACAAGCAACCCTCGAGAACGTATTCAAATGCAACTACTACATCACTCCTCCATAATATATCCATCTTTATGTTCTATATTCCTCCAATTACTATGTTTCCCTGCAGATTTCCCATTACAGCCGTGAACAGTCGCCGTCTGCCATTCATCAGACTCTTTCAGCAGGAATCTTACTCTCAGTCCAATCTCTGGAATACCTTTGATTGTTAAATGGTCTTCAGATGAAGTGTCCTTACCTTTGGTGTGGTTTTCATTTTATTCTTACTCATTTTTTAAAATTTTCCACTGGATTTATAATGACTTCTGTCTGATTCTTCTTACTATTGTCTATTCCATCCTTTTCTTTTTAATGCCTCAACATTTCTTCCTTCTTTAGTGTTTCTATCAAAACTGCATGATATCTCCTAAACATGCTTTTCATGTGCTCTATTAGTATTTGAACCATATTTTAAAGTCACTGTTTTGTCAACCTGACCAATGGTCGTAGGTGGACCTTTCCATTCCTTTTGTCTTCCGTCTTAAAATAGACTTGATTTAAATTTTTAAGGGTTTTACAAGTGGATTTTACTTTGCCTTAGTTCCCACTCTATTTTCTTATGAATTTCAGAAGCAGGAAGTTCATCATGGTACTCTATACATGGCAGGTTAGGATTCTACCCATACACGAGTTGATAAGGGCTAAAACCCACAACTATCTTGAGACCAGTTTTAGCACTGACTGCCCATGTCAAAGCAACTTTTAAAAGAGTTTTGGTCGCTCTGCATTAATCTTTGTTATTATTTTGTTCAAACTGCATGATTACATACACAAGGGACATTACTGAAAGGAGAACATGCTGCTGTATGATAACTTAAAAGTACATGTTCTCACATATTTCCAGAAGCGAATTGTTGGCAAATTTCCCAGTTATCACACAAGAATTTCACTGAGTGTCCCAAACCAGTTCTCAACCTTACTTCCAAAATTTTCTCTATTATCTCCTTGAGCTCTTTACTTCTTGTCACACAAAATTTTGAGATCCTTGTTGTCATATCCACCATATGCAGAAAGTATTTATCCCTTTTTTAAACTCCCTTAGGTATAATTCCTGTGCTTTATAGAATTCATTTGCCATATTCACACTAACAATTAGCCCAGATGCTGCTTTTTTATATTTCATGCATATCTCACTGCTATCTGACACTTCTTCAGCATACATGCAGCACATTTTGTCCTTAACTCCAGCAGCTTTCAACAAATGAATCAGTCTCTTAAATGTGTGATGACCGAATGCTTAGTGCAATTTGTCTCTTCTTTTCCTTTTCAGTATCTACAAGGTTATCATTATTTCTTGTTTTCCTCCAGGCTCCTTTTTTATCCCTTAGTGAAAGTTAATAATACCCTGAAGAAGTGCACCTCAATTTCAACTTTATTTCATGAATTTCTGGTATAATTTTTTCTTTATTTACTTTGTGCTCTCTTCACTGATTTTTGCTAAATAAAAGGGGGATAAAGCAGTTCACTACATCTGCAGTCACACTTGCTTTGTCACCAATAATTATCACTGGAAATTTTTATTTCCTCATTGATTTATACACATTACCATCACCAAACTTAAACCTTGTTTCTCTTTCTTTCTGTGCCATTCTTATTTTTTCCTCAAATGATTAAAACTGTATATGCTTTTAACAAATCACCACCACACACTGTAGAACTGAAAGCTGTGTCCAGGATAGCATAGTTAATTAATAGATTCTGTCATCAACACTGACATCATTTTAGGATTTCCAATTATAAAATATAACTTTCCCTCCCTTACACTACATATATACAAACGTTTTGGACATGATGGAGACAGATGGTACTCTGATCCACACACAACATTACTATACATATATGTCAACTAAGTTTCTCTGCGAATTTGTCTCAATACTGTTTGCTATGCTTCTTTCCTCTACCTATAAACCCTCCATTTCCTCTTCTACGTGTAATGACATTTATCTCATCCGTACTAAGTACTGGTGCAGATTTTATCACCACAGCAAGGGTCTCACTTTCACTCCTACTTGACACTGCACCAATAATAATACTTCTTGACTTCCAAAAAATTTCCTAAGGGTTAGCTGAATTGAATCAAACACGCTATCTGTCTCACTAAAGGACAATATTGTCAACACTATTTGTTTGTCTTTAACCTTTAGCCCTTCACTGTCTAGTAGCTGAAATGCTAAAATACATTTTGGTATACTTTATATCTCTCCAGAACTGCCCTTCTCTTCACAAATTCCAAAATGTACTTCTCTGTTGTATGTTCCTTATCCTTTTTATAACTCTCAAACCTTGCCCAAGCCTCATACGTTGCTAACATCGCATCCCTCTTGTACCATTTGTCCAAGTGATGTAGCAAAATTTTCATTCATCTTCGTCTGTCAACTCTTCAGTAGGCACTTCGTCAAAAATCTTGCTCCTCACCTGCTTCCTTCTGGGAACGACAGGTCAACAACCACAGGTCGTTTCTTGTTCTCGATACATGTGACAAGCTGCCCAGCTTTCAGCTCTTCTGTCCACTGCCCCAGCGGTCATAGCCTATCAGCGCCGGAAACCAGCAACACCAGCCGCCCTTCACATTCGCCGACGCTAACAATGTTTACGTCAATTTTTCTTCCAATTACCTGATAATTTCATCCTTCCTGCCAGAACCATCTCTGTTACCATTTGCTGATTGTCTGGACCAGTGTGGCAGGAGAAGTCAAAGGCAAACGTAAACAAAAAAGAAGAAAAAAACACTATTTACCCTTGAGATCCGGCCATCAAGTCCTACATCGTGACCCTTTGCTCGGTCCTTCTTCATAACATAAGTAAAGGCCCAGTCACACCGCCCGAACGTTGCTGGAGCATCCCTGGTGCGGTGAAAAAAATTCATCACCGCTCGTAACCGTTCACCGCCGTTAAACATAAGCTGGCCCCCGTTAAAGGAACGGCGTATACGCTCAGCCACCGCTGCTGTTTCTCGAGGGGCCCTCCTACAGGCCCGGTCACACCGCCTGAACGTTGCTGGAGCGTTCCTTGAACTGTAGGGAGGTGGACCAAATGCCCGTCACCGCTTACAAAATAGGGAAAAAAAATCGAAAACACGGGCGTTGGCCTAGTGGACCCAAGCATCCACGAACTTGCGTCTAGCAGTGCCAAACTTTGATTGGGCGTTGGTGGAGCGGGGGTGATCTTTGCCGGGGCGGAAAATTTTCCCCTTCTCACCGCTCGCAATATTTTGTGCAGCTCAAAACTTTCGGAGCGGTAGGAAGGCCCCTCGAGAAACATCAGCGGTGGCCGAGTGTATACAGCGTTGCTTTAACGGGGGCCAACTTATGTTTAACTGTGGTGAATGGTTACGAGCGGTGATGAATTTTTTTCACCGCTCCAGGGACGCTCCAGCAACGTTCGGGCGGTGTGACCGGGCCTTACCGCTCCGAAAGTTTTGAGCTGCACAAAATATTGCGAGCGGTGAGAAAGGGAAAATTTTCCGCCCCGGCAAAGTTCACTCACGCTCCACCAACGCCCAATCAAAGTTTGGCACCGCTAGACACAAGTTCGTGGACGCTTGGGTCAGCTAGGCCAACGCCCGTGTTTTCGATTTTTTTTTTCATTTTGTGAGCGGTGACGAGCGTTTGGTCCACCTCCCTACCGTTCAAGGAATGCTCCAGCAACGTTCGGGCGGTGTGACCGGGCCTTAAACAGAAACAAATGAGAGCGCAAAGCGCAACGTCATGCATAAGTATTCTGAACAAAGCTAACAAGATAAATTCGAAAACAAATTATTTTGGATTTCCAAGAACTTTCTTGTCAAAAGAACGAGCATAATGATGTTCCCGGAGGCTTTAGGAAGACTAATGTTTGTCTTAAGTCCAGACGTCCTTACAGATATATTTTCTTTTGACTATTTCTTAGCTGTCTTCTACGTACGCTTACCTCTATTCATTTGCGTACTTCTTCTTATCTGATATTTAATCTGTATTTTATCCTGTTCTTTCGCCATGCGTCGTTTTTTTTCTGGCTTAATATTGGGCTTCTCATCCTCAGCATCTTTGGAAAAAGGTGATACGAATGGATATAACATTACGAATGAGCAGTGAAATAAAATATACAAATATGGTACTATATAACCATGTGATTACCGTAGATAGAATGTTAAAATAGGAAGGATGAAACTTTAAATCTCAAGTTCATAAAAGAATATTTTCAAGTTATTTGAATTAAGACTGCAATTGCAACCTTACGACGAAGCGAGTGCTTATGACGACTTAATCAATCATTATTCCCAAAAGAACAGTTTTCTTATCCTTTATTTTCTTTAGATATTCTGTGTCAAAATGGAAATCTTGTAAAGGTCCAAGTGAACGTGGCTAGTTTAAAGGTCGTTCATGAGCGGGAGCGGCAATGAACAGGCGCGTAGTAACCTGAAGACCAAACATATGTAGTACTAGCATACTGTAATCAGCGACCAGACAACCACCCAAACTCTTTAGTCAATCCAGGACAAGGAATTGGGTGCTGATACCGTGCCAGGAGGCAGACATACGCATCCGGAAACCCACCCTCCCAACTTCACAGATGCAATAGGCTCCCATGCACTACAAGGAGAGAAAGAGAGAGAGAGAGAGAGGCCACATGTCTCAGAAAGATGAAAGCCGTCATATAGAGATATAGAGGTGAAGGATATGAGGATAAGAATGTATACCTAAAATTAAATCTATTTAAGTTACAGAAAGGTAATCGAGGCGTTATTATTATTATTATTATTATTATTATTATTATTATTATTATTATTATTATTATTATTATTATTATTCTTATTATTATTAAGAAGGAAACCAGGGAAGTAATTATTTTCGAAAGCAAGCTTCCATCAAGTAAAAAGCAAAATAAATGACAAATTAATATCAAATCAGTAAAAATAAAACAGCTAAGAGAGAAGTTTATAAGAACATAAGCATCGAAATGCCAAAAAAAGGGTAATAAGAAGAAAAACAAATGAATTCACGCGGTCCCATATCGATAATACTTCCAGAAAAACATTTTCACAGTTTTGCAGTAAGAGGAATGGAGCTGCAATGATCCTTTACACTGCAGGTTAATTAATATGGATAATGGGATGTAGGGAAGAGACCTTTCCTAAAAACAAACATTTACTTATGCAAAATCATATAGGTGAATTTTCTATAGTTTTAGATAAAAAAATTATGAAAATAGAACCCATAACTCAGTGATCTCTCTCTCTCTCTCTCTCTCTCTCTCTCTCTCTCTCTCTCTCTCTCTCTCTCTCTCTCTCCAACTAAAATAAGTAATGTTTTTCAATCAGTTCCTCGAACATTTATATTTTTATATTTTTGTTTTTTATTGTTATATTTACACCTTAAAAGAACGGCACATTTAAAGTGAGTGTCGAACGGCATAATAAAAAAAAAGCGTTGCATTACGCTGCCACCTCTCCGGTGTGAGTCTGAATAATTGCTAGTCACCTCTCCAGAGTTGACACCACTGACAGTAGCCAGACGCTACAGCATAATGAATTAGCGCTTTCTAAGTCAGATATAACCTTTCAGTAAGCAACCGATGACATTTGCAAAACCAATTTTGACTTCTGAAAATGTTTAGAAGGAAAACAAGTTTTTCTTTATATTTGTGTCTGTGACAGGTAACGAACAATTTTCTAAAAAAAAATCAGAAGACTGAACTTTAGCCTCCCAATAAAGTTAACGAAAGCATGAAGAATCTTTTCATCAGTTAAACTGTAACTTAACAAAAAAAGTATTTGCGTTCCTCCTTTACTTATCTTCAATTATAACGCGTTTGTTTTTGTTCGTATGAGTTCATCATTTGATTTGATCTGATGCATGAAAATTCGTCACAAAGCCAGACATTACAGAACTTAAAACATTCAGTGCTTTAGATAGTGAAACGGGAGCTGGAGTAGTTATACAAAAAGACAAAGATAGGAAACGGGATGGAGGTAGATAAAAAAAAAGAAAGAAGAAGAAGGGTCACTGCAGAAAACCTTTAGTAATGCAACATGTGAGGCCCACTGACGGCATTATAGCCCCCGACGGGATGATGACATGACGGATATGAGCAGTGGGAAAATTATAATTTATTATTAACAGATTTGAAGCATGAAACCCTCAGAGAGAATTTTTCATTTTATATATTGTTATTTTCCTTGTTAACGATGCTACTTATTTAAAGGGCATTTAAGCACATTGCTCAGTTCTTTATATTGGCAGACATATTTTCATTTTCTTTTAATATAGATAATGAAATATATCTCAGTTCCAATTCTTAATTCTAAGATAAACAATTATTACGCTGGTTTAAAAAATGCTTTTCCTGAACAATATAAGATGAGCTTCAGAAAGCGTCAGTAAATCACAAAAACCCATCTACACCTAATTACAATAAAAAATTGGAATTTCCAAACCACAAGAATTTGTGTATAATCTTTTGAGCACTTTTGCAATTCCATCATATATGAAAGCTGCAATCGTGTGTGCTGTAGTAAGCAATTTCATTATGAAGCAGAATGGCTAAACCTTATGCTTGTTGGCATAGCAATTATTATTATTACTTTTTATTTATTTATTTTTTATTTTTTTTGCTCTATCACAGTCCTCCAATTCGACTGGGTGGTATTTATAGTGTGGGGTTCCGGGCTGCATCCTGTCTCCTTAGAAGTCCATCACTTTTCTTACTATGTGCGCTGTTTCTAGGATATCACACTTCTGCATGAGTCTTGGAGCTACTTCAGCATCTAGTTTTTCTAGATTCCTTTTCAAGGATCTTGGGATCGTGCCTAGTGCTCCTATGATTATTGGTATGATTTCCACCGGCATATCCCATATCCTTCTTATTTCTATTTTCAGATCTTGATACTTATCCATTTTTTCCCTCTCTTTCTCTTCAACTCTGGTGTCCCATGGTATTGCGACATCAATGAGTGATACTTTCTTCTTGACTTTGTCAATCAACGTCACGTCTGGTCTATTTGCACGTGTGACCCTATCCGTTCTGATACCATAGTCCCAGAGGATCTTTGCCTGATCGTTTTCTATCACTCCCTCAGGTTGGTGCTCGTACCACTTATTACTGTAAGGTAGCTGATGTTTCTTGCACAGGCTCCAGTGGAGGGCTTTTGCCACTGAATCATGCCTCTTTTTGTGCTGGTTCAGTGCAAGTGCTGGGCATTCGCTTGCTATGTGGTTTCGTATTGCATTTTTCGTATTGCACTTCCTACATATGGGAGAGATGTTATTTCCGTCTATCGTTCTTTGAACATATGTGGTTCTTAGGGCCTGATCTTGTGCTGCTGTTATCATTCCTTCAGTTTCCTTCTTTAGCTCTCCCCTCTAGCCATTGCCATGTGTCATCGCTGGCTAGTTCTTTAGTCTGTCTCATGTATTGTCCGTGCATTGGTTTGTTGTGCCAGTCCTCTGTTCTGTCTGTCATTCTCCTGTCTCTGTATATTTGTGGGTCTTCGTCTACTTTTGTTAGTCCTTCTTCCCATGCACTCTTTAGCCACTCGTCTTCACTGGTTTTCATATATTGCCCCAGTGCTCTGTTCTCGATGTTGACGCAGTCCTCTATACTTAGTAGTCCTCTCCCTCCTTCCTTTCGTGTTATGTATAGTCTGTCTGTATTTTCTCTTGGGTGTAGTGCTTTGTGTATTGTCATATGTTTCCTGGTTTTCTGATCTATGCTGCGGAGTTCTGCCTTCGTCCATTCCACTATTCTTGCGCTGTATCTGATTACAGGTACTGTCCATGTGTTTATGGCTTTTATCATATTTCCGGCGTTGAGTTTTGACTTGAATATCACCTTGAGTCTCTGCATATATTCTTTCCTGATCGTGTCCTTCATCTCTTGGTGTTTTATATCCCCTCCTTTCATTATTCCAGGTATTTGTATCCTGTCTCATCTATGTGTTTGATGTTGCTCCCATCTGGTAGCTTTATCCCTTCAGTTCTCGTTACTTTGCCTTTTTGTATGTTGACTAAGGTGCATTTTTCTATTCCAAACTCCATCCTGATGTCCCCAGATACAATCCTTACAGTCTGGATTAGGGTATCTATTTCCTTGATGCTCTTACCATACAGCTTGATGTCGTCCATGAACATCAGATGGTTGATTCTGTTGCCTCTTTTCTTGAGTTAGTACCCGGCATCCATCTTCTGTAGTACTTTTGTCATGGGAATCATGGCTACTACGAAGATTAGTCGGGACAGTGAGTCGCCCTGGAAGATCCCTGTCCTGATATTAACCTCTGCTAGTCTTATTCCAGAGCTTGTAAATATTGTATTCCAGTTGCGCATTGTATTTTTGAGGAAGCTGATGGTGTTTTCCTCTGCCCCATATATTTTCAGGCATTCTATTAGCCATGTGTGTGGTATGTCGAAGGCTTTCTTATAGTCTATCCATGCCATGCTTAGGTTGGTTTTCCTTCTCTTACTGTTCTTCATTACCATTTTGTCTATCAGGAGCTGGTCTTTTGTGACCCTACACTTCCTTCTGCAGCCTTTCTGTTGGTGAGGATGGTGTTTGTCTTCTCTAGGTAATTGTATAGCCTTTCACTGATGATACCTGTTAGTAACTTCCACATTATTGGTAGGGAAGTGATAGGCCTGTAGTTACTGGCTATATTTCCCTTACTCTTGTCTTTTTGTACTAAGGATGTTCTTCCTGTGGTCATCCATTTGGGTGCATGGTGATTTGAGATACAATGCTGGAGTTGTTCTGCTATTCGTGGGTGTAGGGCCTTGAGGGTTTTGAGCCAGTATCCATGGACTTCATCCGGACCTGGGGGTTTCCAGTTTGGCATTTTCTTTAGTTGGTGTCTGACTGTGTCTGTCGTGATCTCTGTGAATCTTTGTTTTATTCTCCCTGTTTCTTCTTCCTTGACTTCCTGGAGCCATGTTGCATGTTTGTTGTGTGATACCGGATTGCTCCATATGTTTTCCCAGAGTCTCTTACTTGCTTCGGCTTCAGGAATTTCTTGGTGGTTGTCTTCCCCTCTTAGTTGGCTGTATAGTCTTTTCTGGTTGGTTCCGAATAGTTTGTTCTGTTGGTATCCCTTATACCTGTTCATGTACCGTTGGATCTTATGTGCTTTGGCCTTAAGCCTCTGTTTTACATCTTCTATTGTGTTGTTTAGTCCCCTCTCTTGTACTTTGTATTTCTCGTTGAGTTCCTCCCTTGTTTTCTTGCTTCTTAGCCTTTTTTCTGCCATCTCTTTCTGTTTACTCAAGTCAGATCTCATCACCATGATTTGCTTTTCCAGGCGCCTTTTCCAAGGAGGTTGCGGTTTTGGTTTCTGTTGGGTTGGTTGTGCTGGTGGTGTTTGTGTTCGAATCCCCATCAGTTATTATTATTATTATTATTATTATTATTATTATTATTATTATTATTATTATTATTATTATTATTATTATTATTGTACTTATTAAGCAGACCCTATCTCAAGCATAATTTATTAAAAGTAATGGCTACTTCAGCATCGTTACACTTGTAGAGATTTTTCTCTATTTTCCAAATAGCGGCTTTTTCCGCGCTACTTAGACAGGCTACTAGAGCACCTATGGAGGTCATGATCAAATACAGAGTCAAAATTGGTGTATATATTTGAATTTTACAGATAAACTATGATACCATAGTTATCAAAGTCATTAACGATATATATATATATATATATATATATATATATATATATATATATATATATATATATATATATATATATATATATATATATATATATATATATATATATATATATATATATATATATATATATATATATATATATATATATATATATATATATATATATATATGTCTCTCTCTCTCTCTCTCTCTCTCTCTCTCTCTCTCTCTCTTCTCTCTCTTGAAGCAAGCGAGATTTCGTCTGAAGCTACCAGGCATCCTCGGGCTGGGAAGCTGAGGGTGGACTGATCTTGGAGTGGCGTGCCAGCGTCCGTCCTCATCTATATTTGGGGTTGACAGCAAGGGGTCTGCCCCATGCTGATCTACTATTGGCTGGTGGCGGTAGGTCTTCGTTTTCATTGGTGGCTTGAACCGTGTCTCAAGCCACTTTTTATGCGTTGATGGTTGCGATGCCTTAAGTCCTGCAGCTGCCTTGACCTCCTTAGCGGTGCGGTTACGTTGATGGGCGTTTCTCTACGCTGCAGGACGTCACGGCTAACTTGATTATGGTTGGCTGCAGGAGTATCTCGTTTGGGGGCGTTGTCTTCCATGGAGGTGTCGTACTTGGTGGTGTCATTGTTGGTGGCAGGTCTTCTCAACCTCTTAGGGAGGAGACATTCTTCCTGCATCGTATTTAGTGTAGGTTTTACTTGCTGGATGAGAAGCGCCTCCAGCAGGCGTAACCGACGGGCATCAGGGGCCTTCCTGATGATCTTCGTGTTTTGGATGATCACATCCAGGGAGATGGCCTCTTGATGTTTGGTGCGGGCGTGATTCTTGATAGCCCCCTCTTGGGCGTGGCATGAGAGTCTCTTCGACAGGCGCATGGTAGTCATACTTACGTAGGCGCCGCTGCAATCGCGGACTGGACATGTACACTGGTACACCACATGCGTCTGCTTCAGGGGGTCTCGTACCTGTGGAAAGGGGTTATTTTTCATAATAAGGTCGCGCATCCTCCGATTCTGGTAGTAAATAATCAGGTCGATATTTTTGGTGTCGTTGGTCGGGGATACATTTTCAGAAATAATTTTCTTAACTGAGTCCTCTTCTTCACGGTAATGTGAACTCATGAAGGCTTTATAATACATCTTGACATTATCCTGGGGGTGGGGTTGCGGGCTCTCACTATCGTACCATTTCTCCAGGGCTGTACCGACTTCTCTGCTTATTAATTTATTTGAATACCTGTTATTTACGAGTACTTGGGAGGCGCGGTCGAGTTCCTGATGAGTGTCCTGCCAGGTCGAGCCGTGGGAGAGGGCTCTCCTGACGAAGGCCCTGACGGTCGTGCTTTTGAATCTGGCGGGGCACTCGCTGTCACCATTGAGGCAAAGTCCTTGGTTGGTTTTCTTTGTGTAGACGGAAGTACGGAGGCCGTCTTCTGTCATACTCACAAAAACGTCGAGGAAGGGGAGCCGATCGTCGGTGCTGTATTCAACCGTGTAATTCAGCACGCTGCACTGCTGAAATGCCTGACGGAGGGCTTCTACCTCATTCTCGGCGTCGACTTGAACAAAGATGTCGTTTATATATCGTCCATATCTGCGGGGTTGCTGCATCCTGATTATTTACTACCAGAATCGGAGGACGCGCGATCTTATTATGAAAGATAACCCCTCTCCACCGGTACGAGACCCCCTGAAGCAGACATATGTGGTGTACCAGTATACATGCCCAGTCCGCGGTTGCAGCGGCGCCTGCGTTGGTATGACTACCATGCCACGCCCAAGAGGGGGCTATCAAGAATCACACCCGCACCAAACATCAAGAGACCAACTCCCGGGATGTGATCATCCAAAATACGAAGATCATCGGGAAGGCCCCTGATGCCCGTCAGTTACGCCTGCTGGAGGCGCTTCTCATCCAGCAAGTAAAACCTACACTAAATAAGACGCAGGAAGAAGTTCTCCTCCCTACGAGTATGAGAAGACCTGCCCCCAACAATGACACCACCGAGCACGACAACTCCACGGAAGACAACGCCCCCGAACGAGATACTCCTGCAGCCAACCATAATCAAGTTAGCCATGACCAACCATAATCAAGTTAGCCGTGACGTCCCGCAGCATAGCGAAACGCCCATCAACGTAATCGCGCCGCTAAGGAGGTCAAGGCGGCTGCAGGAATTAAAGCATCGCAACCATCAATGCGTGGAAAGTGGCTTGAGACCCAGTTCAAGCCACCAATGAAAACGAAGACCTACCGCCACCAGCCAATAGTAGATCAGCATGGGGAAGCCCCCTGCTGTCAACCCCAAATATAAACAAGGACGACGCCGGCACGCCGCTCCAAGATCAGTCCACCCTCAGCTTCCCAGCCCGAGGATGTCTGGTAGCCCCAGACGAAAGCTCGCTTGCTTCAAGAAAGAGAGAAAGAGAGAGAGAGACACACACACACACACACACACACACACACACACACACACATATATATATATATATATATATATATATATATATATATATATATATATATATATATATATATATATATATATATATATATATATATATATATATATATATATATATATATATATATATATATATATATATATATATATATATATATATATATATATAAACGCTTTGATAACTATGGTATCATAGTTTATCTGTAAAATTCAAATATATACACCAATTTTGACAATCATGACCTCCATAGGCCCTCTACTAGCTGTCTAAGTAGCACGGAAAAAGCCGCTATTCGGAAAATAGAGAAGAATCTCTGCAAGTGCAACGCTGCAAAAGTAGCCATTACTTTTAAATGAAAGTATTATTATTATTATTATTACATTATTATTTATATTATTTTATTATTATTATTATTAATATCGCAGCCTCTATCAGAAAAAAAGTTTCCTTGATCATCATCGACTGCGTTTTCATGACTAAATTAGAAATTGACAAAGTTTTCATCACT
Source organism: Macrobrachium nipponense (assembly GCF_015104395.2). Classification (NCBI taxonomy): domain Eukaryota; kingdom Metazoa; phylum Arthropoda; class Malacostraca; order Decapoda; family Palaemonidae; genus Macrobrachium; species Macrobrachium nipponense. The sequence goes on along the minus strand of NC_061097.1, from coordinate 6,413,235 downwards.
ACAAGTGGACTTTTAAATCTTAAACCTGTCGGCATCAGGGAGCTGAATTTCCATTCTTTCCACGGTAGCTTGAGCTATATAGTATATGATATATATATATTCGTTTGTGTGGGCGTGACTGTCTGAATGTGTGTATGAATGCACGTACAATATAGGTACAAAACTGTAAGACTGATAAAGAAATTGTATTAGAAATCCCTGTTCGCTTGGCATATACAGAACTTGATGGAATTTGGTTCATGCTTATATGTTTTGCAGTAATTCATTCCCTTGTTTTTCTCCTTTATTTTTTTACCACTGCTCAACCGTAAATTGTTTGCATTGCATGGGGTCTGCGCTCACACAGAACAATGCAGAATACTGCAGATAATGTAAGCAGAAATTATTCTAAAAGAAATAAAATAAAAACCTGAATAGCTCTTATTATGAATGCACTGAAATATTATTCACTACAGAATGGACCTTGGTGTAACCTAATTCAAACGCTTTAGTGAAAACTGACTTATTTCTGACATTACTCAGTTTTGAATTGTTAATGAAGGAATTGTTAGTCTTCGGGTTATAATTCTTATATCTGAAATTTAAAAGATTAAACATTCCATAGAATTACCTTCGTGGGCAGATTACTTCATTGCAAGCATCCCTTAAATGCTTAAAATTCAGAATTCTCCAGGCCGCCGTCCTGGACCCCCTCCACAGCACACTAAACAAATATTAATGAAATATGTGAATAGAGAGAAAAAAAAATTAAAAAGCGTAAAGTATTCTTTGCTTTTAATCTAATATATATTTATTTGAACATTAATGAAGAGCAAACGATGCTAGGACTGAAGGGTATATAAAACTGAGTATAATTATTTCAATTCATGTGACCGCGAGAGAGGTGAATGGCACTGAAATTTATTGAAAGCAAAAGAAGAAAGAATCGCTTGGAGGTATTACAGTCCGTGTTAATTAAAGTACGAAATCCATGTCAGTCCAACAGATTGCAATTGTATTTACTTATACTGAGGTAATAGCATGTGGGGAAGAATGTAATTGATTTTGAGGTAACCCACTAGAAATAGAAGGTAGTATTGTGGGAGCGGAAAAGTTCACAAATTTCGTGAACTACATACAAATGTAACCAAGCGAAAGGAAAGGAAGGGTTCGGGTTGAATATACCAGAGAGAAAAGAACCTTCAGCGAAAGAATTCAAAAACTTAATGATGAAATCATATTTGAGGCTATTCGCTTATTGGAAGGATGGCTAAAATGACTGAAAGTGCGAGAATGAAATAAAACATTAAGGAAGGAACGAGAGAAATTCAGCTGTAAGGCTAAAGAGATGACCATGTATATGAATACAAGAGGATAAATAAGGTAGTTTAAGGCGAAAGAACACTTCAGGAAGAAACAGAGGAAAAAAAAAAGGAAAACCATTGATCAGCCTCTCAAAGGCTTTTGAGCACTGCCATCACTACCATTGTCAGAGAGGCATTTCAAGAATGTTAAGGAATAAAGCAGAAATCTGACCATGTAAAACAAAAATGATCCGTTTCATTCTTTAGCCTTTTCCATTTCAGTTTCCTCTTCAAGAAAATCTGCTGAATTCTTTATTGATTCCACGTACGTCATGCTTTCAAAGTTATCAACTCGGTCATTTCTCTAAATGTAATATGGGTTTTAATTACGAGAAATCAGATGTATAATGAATAGAAATGATAATTAAATTCCGATAACGATGTTGACTCCTGTGGTTTCGTTTCTATTTTGATTACTATCTCCATTACCTTTTAGCTTGCATGGCTTCATTTCATGAACATCAGTTGTTTTCATAATTTATTCAAACGTATAATTTAATCATCCTGTGGTATCGTGGATATACGTACGTACAGACAGACTGATTGCTAAATATATAGGTTGAACGGGAGAAGAAATAACACTTTTCAAGTGACTACGTTACACTATCTATCTTTCATTCCATGAACTCTTTGGCTTATTTTATCCTATGCCTTTTATTCCTCTTTGGTATTTCCTTCTTTTACGCCTTTCATCTATATTTACTTTTAATTTGTTTTCTTTTATACTTTTATTTCTTAGGATTTTTATCAACCGTCCGAGGAAACTGCTTATCATATAATCTTCGCAATTCCTCTTTCATTCCTCATCTTTCCTCGCCTATATCTCTCTCATATCCCTGTTGCAAGACATTGCAAAGCTCCCAAGCGTCAAAAGAATTCTTAGTCAGTATTTACAATGAAAAATCGTGTTAAAAACCTTGTGTTTTCTATCACTGCATTTAAATAGTCGACAACATAACTTGAAATCAATATAATTTTCCACTTTATAAAATCATATGCTATTTTTCCACGAATAAACTAAAATGAAGGGTTATGGACTCCTCAGTGAGGTAAATAAAATTATTTCTTGTGCCATTACCACTGACCTCAGTTTATTAGAATACTTTAGAACGGTTTTTACAGTAATCAACCGAATTCTTTCAGACCCATTTCTAAAACATTTTCATAGGAAATCATCCAAAAATTAAAGCAATATACTGAGTTTGAAAAATAAAGCTTTGAATTCCTGAAGCATCCATCATTTTCCCAGCTTCCATTCATCTGGAAAAAAATATGCACATCACAAAATTCTGTTTAAAAAAAATCCTTCGTGCTATATACCTCTAAGTTTTCTTTCCTAGCTCAGCAATTCACACATGTGGACGTGCATAATCATATGAATAGGATATTTTTGGGGTGTCTATATAACTTGTAAACTACACAAAGTGTTCTTATTTATGCTCTGATAGATGCCCAAACACATACTCAAACATTTTGAGGCACTTCAGCATTTCTTTTGTAGAAAAAATTATTTGTAAAATTCGAAATATAAACCCTAGAGTGGAGGTAAGATTAAAAATAATTTAATAGTAAAAGCCAAATATATATATTCAACCATTTGTAAATGAAATGTTTATAGTTTTGTAACTAAGGGTTGATCCCTAGTCACTTCCAATAAATTATACTAGATACATATATGAGGAAGCACTGTTTTAACAAAGCTTATCGGATGCCAATGAAATTAATATCAAATAAAGAACCCTATATAATAATGCGGAAAGATAGCATTGTAAATTGTATGTTTTACCAAATCCATTGAATTTGATTCGAAAATAATTATCAAAAATAGATTAAGCTTAGTTTAGTCAAACATCTCCAGATTCATAAACTGTTGTTATGCATTTTATGCGTTCCTATCTTCATCACAAGTAACTCAGAAAGTAGCAGAAAAAAATTATAAACATTGTCAACTAAATGCTGCACCCTGAACTCATGAGATACGGTCATTCAGTCCAGGGAATGGAACACTGTGAGAAAGTGACAACTCTCTCTCTTTAAATAATTTCAAAATATGTTCTGCGATGCAATTGGCACTTTTAGTTAATAGAGTCAGCATCTGAAGTCTGGTGAATATTAGACTACGCTGGAATCATTAAAGAAATGTCAGTCTCACCCTATGAATCATATTACTAGTATGTTTCTGAATAATTTCAGACAAATCACGAGGTCTGACACAGGTGACACTAAACTTTCAGCGACCAGACACACCAACCTAAGGAATTAATGCCGTTGGTCAGAAAGCTGTCTTTCAGTGAATAACTGATGATGAGAGCTGAACTAGTTTTCATTTTTAAAATGTTAAGGAGGATAAAATTTCTTCATTAATAAACAAATATTTAATACCTTCTCTGGTGAACCCCTAATATGTAAATCATTTCAAACTAAGATTACCATCTTCTTTACTGGAAATTTAAGTCATTCTAATCTTTACCAGTATTAGTATCATATATTGAATGATAGAGTGAAAAGTGTCTTGTGGCCCCTTTCATAAGAAGGTTTGATCAATAACTTGTCAGTCTTAGACGTGTTAACCCTACCATCGCCTTTATCTCACACCACGTGTTCTTCTTCAATGTACTTAGTCACAAGACATATAACTTTCACATATCCGAGTACACAGGAAATCGTTAATTAACATTCATCAGAAACCAGTTTCCAAAGACTGGAATTTATGAGATCCCTTGTAGGGACCTTGATAAGTCAAACTTCGGTTTCACTGGAAAATCT
>NC_061097.1:6399126-6406626 GCF_015104395.2 Macrobrachium nipponense | reverse complement strand
TGTAGAATGATTCCCCGAATGAAAATACGTTATTAGATGCACATAATTCAACTAGCTTTATTATTTTGTCAAGCGCCAATGGGAAATGATCTGAATAGGGGGATAATTTTACCCTTAAAAAAAAAAAACTGAAGAACGTCCTGTACTGGTACTTTAGTGAACAGGGCAATCTACATCAAGGCTTAAAAGTTTTATGTTGTGAAGTGGTATAGGCTTCTCTGAATTTGTGACAAAAATCTTCCGAATGTTTAATGTGACTGGGAGAAAAAGTGCCTAAAAAAGGGGAAAGGAGGCCAGCTAACCATTTAGAAATTTTGTAATTGAAAGCACCGGCACATGAAACGATGGGTCTGAATGGAAGATTGTCTTTGTGAGTTTTGGGAAGGCCATAAAAATAGGGTAATTTAGGATTAATTACTTTAAATTTCTCTAATAGTTCAATACTCTTTTTGTCTTTGCCAATTAATCTTACTTTCCGAAAAAATTCTGTGGGAACGTTTTTGGAGGGGATTTTTCGTCAGTTTTTCGTATGTGGTTTTTGTGTCGCTAAAGGAGCTGGTTGATTTTGTCAAGGTAGAAGTCTTTGTCCATTATTACGATTTTGCCGTCTTTGTCGGATCAACTTATTATAACATCTAACTTTTTAGCGATGTGGGATGGCTATCCATGAATCTGCGGGGAACAGGATATTCTTATGTAAGTCAGTTAAAGCATTTAGTAACACTCCTTTTTAAACATATCTCTTCACGGTTGTAGTTTTGTCAGATATGAATTTATCAAAAGCCACTATGAAGTCTAGGTTGTTTTTTGCGGTCTGGCAAAAGGGCAAAGGATAAGCCTAAATTTAAAAACTAAATGTTGATTTACAGTAAGGGGGGTGTTGGATAAAGTTTAAAACTTTGTCTTGTTGCTCAAGATTATTCCATGCACTATTGTCTATTAGGTTATTTAACTTGGCTAGAAGTCTGTGGAATGAGTCACGCTTATTATAGGCAGCAAGTCGGAACAGAATGAAATCAGATACCTGTATATGTGGTCCGTAGTGAGGAGGCGAAGATTAGACTGGGTTCCATATATCACTCTGCGTAGTACGAAGATGTCGTTTTTTCGTATCGGTGATTCTTTCCTCCAGGAAAATCTGTGTGAGAGAGGGAAGGGAAGGGGTCCGATTGCAGAGTCCATCTCCGAATCCGTACATTTTTGGTAGTACTTGTTCTTTGAGGCATTCTTCTAAAAAGTGTTTTTGGTTTTTTCAGCCGGTGTAGTCTGATCAGTTCTTTTTCAAACTTGCGAAAAATTGGCTTGACTTCTGGAAGTGAGTGAAGAATCCTGGAAAGGCGGTTGAATTCCATAATGGGCTGAAAATGACTGGTAAAAATGTTCTGTAACAACAGAGTTCCATCTAATAAAAGGAGCCCATAAAAACACCAAAATAGAGAAAAAAATACTATATTTCAGAGACTGCTGTCTCCCTCTTCAGGTAGATGAATGAGAAAAGTTTACAGAAAAGGTGGTATTTATACCAAGAGGTCCATCCACAAACAAGCCAGTTTTAAGTCACCCCCGCTGATAATCTTCCTTTAATCTTCTTAAGGGTTGGTTGAATGAAGACGTTGTCGATCGTGTCCGAAATCCATCCTTCCTTTTGAGATGTTCATTACCTGCCTCTCTTTTATTAAGGACCGATTCCATCATTTGACTCTTGTACCGGCAGTTGCTGCTATAAATTACACGTGACAAATTCCAGTTTATTCTATGGTTATGTTCATTTATATGGTTGAAAATAGCGAGTTCTGTGTCCATACCTAACTGACCGTTTGTGTGTATTAATCTCTGGGAAAGGGATTTACCTGTAAATCCGATGTAAGATTGGGGTCACAGTCCTGGCATGGGATTTCGTTATACCCCAGAGTCCTTTGGAGATGTCTTTTGTTGGACGTTAATCAGGATTGGCTAAGGTGTGGGTAAGTAAATACAAAAGGGTTCGATTTTCCGAGGGGGTTGGTTATTCTCTTAATCGTCCAGGTGGGGAATTATTATTTTATTGTTGGGTGTATATCTGGTCTTGTCTTTAGGGGGTCGGTAGAAAATTACGTTAGCTTTGTGAATTGCTTTCTCAATTATATGGTCAGGATATTTTAAAGACGAAAGTTGCTTGCGAATTAGTTCAAATTCTTTTTCCAGGAATTCTGGGGAACAAATTCGTAAGGCTCTTAAGAACAAGTTACTAGCTACACCTATTTTGATAGAAATGTCATGATAGCTAAAGTAGTGAATGTATGAAAGTGAGAACGTTGGTTTTCTGTATATGGTAAATTTGTATTCTGTCGTATCTCTGATTATTAAAACATCAAGAAAAGGAATTTTGTTGTCTGTTTCCCATTCAACTTTAAATTTGATGCTGGGCACTAATGTGTTTTAATTTCGAGAGGAATTTCATTGAAATTGCCCCACCTATTATCCCAAAATGTTAGGATATCATCCACGTATCTCATCCACAGCATGTTTTTTGGTTTTTGGGTTTTATTGCATTTATTACTGTAGTTTCAAAGTATTCCATGTACAGATTGGCTAGAACAGGACTTAAAGGACTACCCATACTACACCCGAATTTTTGCTGTAGAATGATTCCCCGAATGAAAATACGTTATTAGATGCACATAATTCAACTAGCTTTATTATTTGTCAAGCGCCAATGGGAAATGATCTGAATAGGGGGATAATTTTACCCTTAAAAAACTGAAGAACGTCCTGTACTGGTACTTTAGTGAACAGGGAAATCTACATCAAGGCTTAAAAGTTTTTATGTTGTGAAGTGGTATATGTGCTTCTCTGAATTTGTGACAAAAAAATCTTCCGAATGTTTAATGTGACTGGAGAAAAAGTGCCTAAAAAAAGGGGAAAAACAAAGGAGGCCAGCTTACCATTTAGAAATTTTGTAATTGAAAGCCACCGGCACATGAAACGATGGGTCTGAATGGAAGATTGTCTTTGTGAGTTTTGGGAAGGCCATAAAAATAGGGTAATTTAGGATTAATTACTTTAAATTTCTCTAATATTCAAGTACTCTTTTTGTCTTTGGCCAATTGATCTTACTTTCCGAAAAAATTCTGTTGGGAACGTTTTTTTCGAGGGGAATTTTTCGTCAGTTTTTTTCGTTCATGTGTTTGTGTCGCTAAAGGAGCTGGTTTGAATTTTGTTTTCCAAGGTAGAAGTCTTTGTCCATTAGTTTAACGATTTTGTTCCGTCTTTGTCGGATCTACTTATTATAACATGCTAACTTTTTTAGCGAGTGGATGGCTTATCATTGAATCTGATCAGGAGAACAGGATTATTTTCTTATGTAAGTACAGTTTAAAGCATTAAAGTAACACTCCTTTTTAACATATCTCTTCACGGTTGTAGTTGTTTTTTGTCAGATATTGAATTTATCAAAAGCCACTATGAAGTCTAGGTTGTTTTGGAGGTCAGGAGGGGCATAAGGGCAAAGGAGGAAAGCCTAAATTTTAAAACTAATGTGATTTACAGTAAGGGGGGTGTTGGATCAAGTTTAAAACCTTTGTCTTGTTGCTCAAGTATTTCCATGCCTATTTGTCTTTATTGGTTATTTAACTTTGCGTAGAAGTCTGTTGGAATGAGTCACGCTATTATAGGCAGCAATTGTCGGAACAGAAGTGAAAATCATATACCTGTATATGTGGTCCGTAGTGAGGAGGAAGAAGATAGACTTTGGGGTTTTAATAATCAGAAGATACGACAGAAATAACAATTTTACCATATACAGAAACCAACGTTCCTCACTTTCATCATTCACTTCACTTTTAGCTATCAATGACCATTTCTATCGCAAATAGGTGTAGCTAGTAACTTTGGGGTTTTTGGCTTAGGGAGAGCCTTATTCCGAATTTGTTCCCAGAAATTCCTGGAAAAAGAATTTGAAACTAATTTCGCAAGCAGAAACTTTTCGTCTTTTAAAATATCCTGACCATATAATTGAGAAAGCAATTCACAAAGCTAACGTAATTTTTTCTACCGACCCCCCTAAAGACAAGAACCAGAGATACACCCAACCCCCAAAATAAAATAATAATTCCCCACCTGGACAACGATTAAGAGCAATAACTCCAACCCCCTAGGACAAATCGAACCCTTTTGTTATTACTTTAACCCAAAACACCTATTAGGACCAAATCCCTTGATTAACGTTCCAACAAAAGACATCTCCAAAGGACTCTGGGGTATACGTAAATCCCATGCCAGGACTGTGAACCAATCTTACATCGGATTTACAGGTATAAATCCCTTCCACCCCAGAGATTAATCAACAACCAAACGGTCAGTTTAGGTATGGACCAACAGAAACCTCGGCTATTTTCAAAACCATTAATAAATGAATCATAACCATAGAATAAACTTGGAATTTGTCACGTGTAATTTTAATTTAAGCAGCAACTGCCAGGATTACAAGAAGGTCAAAATGATGGAATCGGCCTTAATAAAGAAAAAGAGGCAGGTAATGAACCTCTTAAAAGGAGGATGGATTTATGGATACGATCAACAACGTCTTCATTCCAAAACCAACCCTTTAAAAGAAAGATTAAAGGAAGATTATCAGCGTGGGGGTGACTTAAAATGGCTTGTTTTTTGTGGATGGACCCTCTTGGTATACTACCCACCTTTTTCACATGGTACAAACTTTTCTCACTTCATTCTACCTGGAAGAGGGTGACCAGCAGTCTCCTGAAATATTAGTACTTTTTTTCTCTATTTTGGTGTTTTTTATGGGCTCCTTTTATTAGAATGGAACTCTGTTTTGTTACAGAACATTTTTTATCAGTCATTTTCAGCCCATTATGGAATTCAAATCCGCCTTTCCAGGATTCTTCACTCACATTCCAGAAGTCAAGCCAATTTTTCAGCAAGTTTTTGAAAAAGAACTGATCAGACTACAACCAGCTGAAAAAAACCAAAAACCAATACGCTTTTTAGAAAAATGAATTCCCTCAAAGAACAAGTACTACAAAAAATGTACGGATTCGGGAGATGGACTCTGTCAAATCCGGACCCCTTACCCTTCTCCTCACACAAGATTTTCCTGGAGGAAACGAATCACCGATACGAAAAAACGACAATCTCGTCCTACGCAGAGTGATATATTGGAACCCAAGTTCTAATCTTCGCCCTTCCGATCCCTTCACGACGGACTCCACATATACGAGGTAATCTTGATTTCCTTTCCTTTGGTTTCCGACATTGCTGCCTATTAATAGCGTGACTCATTCCCAACCAAAGACTTCTACGCAAGTTAAATAACCTAATAAAGACAATAGTGGCATGGAAGAATCTTGAGCAACCCAAGACAAAAGTTTTTACAAACTTATCCAACCAAAAACCCCCCCTTACTGTAGAAATTCAAACAATTTAGTTTTAAATTTAGGCTTATCCTTTTGCCCTTATGCCACGACCCGCAAAAACAACCTATACTTTCATAGTGGATTTTGATAAATTCCATATCTGACAAAAACTACAACGCGTGCAAGAGATATGTTTTAAAAGGAGTGTTTACTAACAAATGCTTTATTTTCAAACTGACTTACAATTAAGAATAAATCCTGTTTCCCCGCAGATTCAGTGATAGCCATTCCACTCGCTAAAAAAGTTTAGATGTTATTTAATAAGGTAGATCCGACAAAGACGGCAAAATCTCGGTAATAATGGACAAAAGACTTCTACCTTGACCAAGAAATCAACCAGCTACTTAGGCGCACCACAAACCACTCAACGCAAAAACTGACCGAAAAATCCCCTCCAAAACATTCCCAACAGAATTTTTTCGGAAAGTAAGATTAATTGGCCAAAGACAAAAAGAGTATTGAAACTATTAGAGAAATTTAAAGTAATTAATACCTAAATTACCGCCCTATTTTTATGGCCTTCCAATCCCAAACTCACAAAGACAATCTTCCATTCAGAACCCATCGTTTCATGTGGCCGGTGCCTTTTCAAAGTTACAAAATTTCTAAATGGTTAGCTGGCCTTCCTTTCCTTTCCCCTTTTTTTAGGCACTTTTTCTCCCAGTCACATTAAACATTCGGAAGGAAATTTTTTGTCACAAATTCAGGAGAAGCACAGAATACCACTTTCACAACATAAAACTTTTTACAAGCCTTGATGTAGAATTTCCCCTGTTCACTAAAGTACCAGTAAGCAGGACGTTCTTTCAGTTTTTTTAAGGGTAAAAATTATCCCCCTATTTCAGTATCATTTCCCAAAAAAAATTGGCGCCTTGACAAAATAATAAAGCTATAGTTGAATTATTGTGGCATCTAATAACGTATTTTCATTCGGGGTAATCATTCTACAAGCAAAAATTCGGGTGTAGTATGGGTTAGTCCTTTAAGGTCCTGTTCTAGCCAAGCTGTACATGGAATACTTTGAAACTACAAGTAATAAATGCAATAAACCCCAAACCCAAACATGCTGGTTGGATGAGATACGTGGATGATATCCTAACATTTTGGGTATAATAGGTTGGGGCAATTTCAATGAATTCCTCTCGAAATTTCAAACACATTGAGATTGCCCAGCATCAAATTTAAAGTTGAATGGGAAACAGTACAACGCAAAATTCCTATTTTCTTGATGTGTTTGAATAATCAAGAGATACGACAGAATACAAAATTTACCATATACAGAAAAACCAAAACGTTTCTCTACTTGTTTCATACATTCACTACTTTAGCTATCATGACATGTTTCTTACAAAAATAGGTGGTTAGCTAGTAACTTGTTCTTTTAAGAGCCTTACGATTTGTTTTCCCCAGAAATTCCTGGAAAAAGAATTTGAACTAATTCGCAAGCAACTTTCGTCTTTAAAATATCCTGACCATATAATTGAGAAAGCAATTCACAAAGCTAACGTAATTTTCTACCGACCCCCTAAAGACAAGACCAGAGATACACCCAACAATAAAATAATAATTCCCCACCTGGACACGATTAAGAGAATAACCAACCCCCTCGGAAAATCGAACCCTTTTGTATTTACTTACCCAAACACCTTAGCCAAATCCCTGATTAACGTCCAACAAAAGACATCTCCAAAGGACTCTGGGGTATACGAAATCCCATGCCAGGACTGTGACCAATCTTACATCGGATTTACAGGTAAATCCCTTCCCCAGAGATTAATACAACACAAACGGTCAGTTAGGTATGGACAACAGAACTCGGCTATTTTCAACCATATAAATGAACATAACCATAGAATAAACTGGAATTTGTCACGTGTAATTTATAGCAGCAACTGCCGGTACAAGAGTCAAATGATGGAATCGGCCTTAATAAAAGAGAGGCAGGTAATGAACATCTCAAAAGGAGGATGGATTTTGGACACGATCGACAACGTCTTCATTCAACCAACCCTTAAGAAGATTAAAGGAAGATTATCAGCGGGGGTGACTTAAAATGGCTTGTTTGTGGATGGACCTCTTGGTATAA
>NC_061097.1:6391626-6394126 GCF_015104395.2 Macrobrachium nipponense | reverse complement strand
GAAAAAGGACTTTCATGTGGTAGAAAAGAAAAGGAGAGCTAATGGATGGGGGTAAAAAAAAAGGGGGGGGGCGAGTGGTTAATAACTGACAATAAAAATGACGCCAAGGAATGTGGAGAGATGATGAAACGGAATAAATGCATGAAGATGGCAGACTGGTGAATGAAATGTTAGGAAAAGATAAGAAGTTAGGATCGAGAGAAAACTAGCGTATGAGGTTACTGTGGAATACGGGAAAATATAGCATGAATTATTTGAAACGGGTAAAGCAAGTTCAAGCAACAAGTAAAGGAGGAAATAGATAAAAGAAGTAAAAGCCCTGAATGCGAAAAAAAAAAAAAAAAAAAAACGCGTCAGAAAAAAAAGTTATAAAAAATGTGTCCATTGAAAATCAAATCAAATAAAAGGAAGAATTACAATAAAATAGAAAAAAACGCATAGGCGTCATCAAAAAAGGATTTTAAGATTACTTATACCAATTATGAATCAGCTATCGTACGGGACGTCGTTTCCACTCACGTTTTGTTCAGTGACAGAAGTGTATCCCAAAGCTTTCGCTTCGCCACTACGGATCCATTGTGCTTATAATTTCAAGACTTAACATTACGAATTGTCGAATGAATCAAGATTAAGGTGCGGAGAACAAACAATGACATAGGTTATTACAACATAACACCACCAAGTCCGTACGAGTACAGTTTATTGAACAATAAGTTTAAAAAAAAGCAGCTGAAAACCAACGGTATACAGACAGTATTAAAGTAAGAAATTAATAATTACGAAAATAACGAATTTGTCGTACAGCTAAGAAGAAATAGAAAAGTTTCGGAGGGGACATTTAGACAAGTTTTTCCATTCACTCTCTGTACGTAAAAATAATAACATGCAGCGTTGAGTAATATATTTAGGTAACTCACGAAAAATTCTTAATGATCTTCTTGTTTATAATTTACTAAAATTTAAATCACACATATATAAACACATACAGACAGTCACACACAGATATTTATATTAATATACTATATATTATATAATATTATATGATATATATATATATATATATATATAATATATATATATATATATATATATAAATATATATATATATATAGAATATATATAATATATATATATATATATAATATATATATATATATATATATATATATATATATATATATATAGCACAACACCACACACACGCACACACACACACACACACACACATATATATATTATATATATATATAATATATATATATATATATATATATATATATATATATATATATATATATATATATATATATCGAACTACAAATGTCCTTTAATATCTAAATTGCTGTACCTCGGAATTAATATATTTTCATATATGCTTAACCACCGAGGGGAATTATTAATTGCGATATAGAATTGGCTATCGACAGGCGCGAACCAGCGACCTCTCAATTCTAGGGCTGGCAGTGAAGCCTTAAACCACCTCGCCTAATAATTTCCCACTCGGTTAAGCATATATGAAAATATATTAATTCCGAGGTAGAGCGAATTAGATATTAAAGGACATTTGTAGTTTGCTATATATATGAATCACGGTAATGTGATAGACTTATATATATATATATATATATATATATATATATATATATATATATATATATATATATATATATATATATAATATATATATATATATATATATGCTGGTCAGCAAATACACATATAAAACCTCGAGGGGATGTCCATGATACGAGATGTAATAATGACAATTTATTCTAAGAAACGTTTCGCACATTAAATTATCTGTTCATCATCAGTCTGAAAGAACATAAAAACACATTTATAAGTAAAATCCAATAAAAGTGCAAAAAACAGGAATTCACATATACTAAAAATAGTCTTAAAATTATATAAAATAACAAAGTAAAAAACTGGTTAAAAGAGACTGCTTAAGACACCAACCGTTCATTGTGAGGAGAGAAGATGGAATGAACTAAGACTGGGAGCTTACACAGAAAGGACTATTACGTTGCTTGAATTACTAGGGGATATTTACTAGCATCATACGGGAATTAATCACAGCATTGGACCAAAAGTGGAGGAGTGAAAAGCTGAACAAAGAAGGGTGAAAGTTGCCTTGGAAGAATGGAAATGAAATACAGACAAAAGCTAAAACAATTCCCTGGCTGAACTGAAATTTACGTCTCACAGTACCTGGTAATCCTGGGCTTGGTAGTCTTTTTATCTGGTGATATTCCTGTGCATTATGGAGTTATGAAAATATTTGGGATACCCCCAGAGAAGGCAGGGTGAGCTAAAGGGGTGAAGTGGAGTCTGCTGGGCTTGAGAAAGTCTTAGGAAGTCCTGCTTCCGAACGGTTCAGAGCTGTTCTGAGAGTTTCTGAGAGCTTCTGAGCATTTTTGAGCGAGTTCTGAGTGCGAGCTGCTGTGGTCCTGCTCTTATAAAATTTTGCCTGGTAGGCACGGCCCTAATCCGAGTTTCC
>NC_061097.1:6366626-6386626 GCF_015104395.2 Macrobrachium nipponense | reverse complement strand
TTTGAATTTATTACCATAAAAGGGATAAAGTTTCCCCAGACAACCTTCGCTTGTATGAGAGAGAGAGCCGTTTAGCACTATGCCTAACTCACATGAATCCGTTGATATAGATAGAATCGAAAGTCAGCTGTACAAATTTTATTATTCATGTCTTCTGAACAGTGATGAGTTTATCTAAGTCTTTAATGACTGTAAATGATTTTTCCTATCAGAAGAAATCAGTACATGCCCCGTCAAATTGGATATTACTGGACTTGAGTTATTCGGCATGAAAAGTAGGAAACGGTGCTATTTTGTATGATTGCCAAGCATCGGAAGAATCAAAAGGTATTGTGATCATAATTCTATAATTTTCAACGCTGACCTGATAATTTTTTTTTTTTTTTTTTTTTTTTTTTTAGGCTATAATAAAGAACTCCACTTTATGGGCGTCTAATAAAGGAATATAACCTAGTTTCTCCCGTCCGTTTTCCAAAGTTAACGTCAGATCTTTAATAGGCATGAGGTGAGGAGATAACACACACTTTGTCGCTAACGTAATCGCTTCTACGTAATCTTTTGACTTCTCAATAAAATGTGATATTTTCACACGGATATGATCTATTTTCGAACTATAGTAAGCTAATGTAGCCAGCAAATGTTGAACTTCCATGACCTGATCGATATTATTGAATGTTTTCGTTTACGATACTCATTATTTGATTGATTGAAGATAACTGGCTGCGAAGTTCGGACAAAGCTAATTCGGTTTTGTGTTGCAAAAACTCAATTCTTTTATTTTGATTATTTATCTTAAGGCGATTTGAAATTCCTAAGCCTAGATTCGCAACAGATCCTAAGATGTTTAGTCCAGCCAGAATAAGCGGGTTGTTGCGCGTTCGAGAGTATTGTGCCGCCAGAAGACACATCAGCAGGTCACGAGCAAGTTCCTCTGCCTCGGTGGTTTTATTTTTGTGTCATAAGACAACATTTTCCTTTCCGCGACGCTTAGGGTTTGAGCTAGCGAAATCTCTGAGTTAGCATGAAAATTACGTTCGTGCATTTCCTTAAGTGAAATAGCAAACCTCATCAGCTCATTCTTTAAGTTAAGGACGTCATCTTCAGGCAAAAATATTGCGTGCATATCTACTTCTATGACAATATTACTTGACACGATGAATACATCATCTGTACTCTCGATAATCGAGCCATGATTAAATTCTATTTCTTTCGTCCTAGCGCTCTTTCCATACAACAAAGATGTCTGAATACACAATATCACTCCCAACAATAACAGATTCATTTTTGAAACCTGCAATGAGTAAAACATATGTAATAACTCGCGTAAAAGAATAGGTGTACATACAAATATGATTAATATATATATATATATAAATTATTATACAAGTTTCATAAATACAACCATTTTTTTCCCTCACTCCATCTACCTTTCTTTAGATTCTGATATGTGCCAATGGAACTATTATCACATCAGTGGGTTTGGATACATTTTGAACCCTAAATCTATTGGCCGTTAAATTTTCTAAAATGTTAAACGGGCCTTCAAACTTAGGTGTCTTTATTTTATAATTTAAACCTTTACGTACGTATACTTGTACGTATACCTGATGCACGGCATATGTTCTAGTTGGCTTAGCTATTTTATCATGATTTTTTTTCATTATTATTTTTGCTTCTTCTAGATTCTTACGAAGTATATTATATCGACTTATGCTTGCATCCAATAACATCCTTTAGAGGATTTGATAAATTAGTTGTAGGCGTTAGGATGTGGAAAGGTTGTTCTAGCCGGGATACTGTACAGTGCCTCGTGCGGTGTCATTTTAATAGACACATGATACGAGTGATTAAGTGTGCTTAGTACCGCAGGTATGGCAATGTCCCAGTTGGGGTCTGCCCCCCCTAAGGTGACCCTTAAAATGTTTAAAACCTTACGATTTGCCCTTTCCACTAGCCCATTAGACTCTGGGTGACAGATCATGGTATTGATTTTCTTTATACAAAGGAATTCGCACAAGGAGTTAAGGAATGATTATTGAACTCCCCGCCCGAGTCTGATATAATGGTGTGTGGAATTCCATGTTTACAAATGTAGCACTCGTAAAACTTTCTAGCGCACTCGACCGCGGTTTTTGTTTTAAGCGCTATAAGTTCTGTATATCGAGTCAAAGCATCTATAATTACTAGGAGGTGCTTATTTCCTCTGTCTGACTCGTAAAATCCTGTTAATAAATCTAATGTACTCTTTCAAAGGGTTGATTTGGCACGGGGTAAGCCCCTAGGCTGACAGGTGTCTTCGTGTGCTCTTTGTATTCTTGACAAGTGCGACAATTTGCTATGTGCTTTTTTATATCTGTAAGCATCGTATGCCAATAAAATAAGGATTTGGCTTTCTGTGACATTAAGGAATAACCCGGGTGTCCATGCAGTGGATTTTCATGCAACCATTTTAAGACAGTGGGTATGAGTGAGATAGGTACCACCACCTGGTTGTTATTCGACTGTGGTGTGTTGTGGGTTTTCCTCGTCACGGATCTACACAGGATATTATCCTTGATGATGTAATTCTGCTGCTTATACTTTATGTATTCCTTTTCCTTCGGATTTCCGTTAACGCAATGATGATTTTTTTCTATTTGCGGATCTTTTTCTTTGTCTGTCTGTAATAGTTCAGCACTCCAGCCAGATCTTCCTGTTCAGATATAGTTTTAACAATGGGCGTGGAGGTTGAGATATCTATTATTCAGCTAATGGCTCGGTACAAGATGAAGAGGGGTTGCGTGATATGCGTCAGCAATGATATTTGCTTTCCCAGGTAAATAACCCGTAAAACCCGATCCTCGCGCCAAAGTCCCTGGATGATCATGTGCCACGGAGTTCGCTTAGGGCTGTGACTAAAGCCTTTAAAGAAGTCGGTTAGGGGCTTATGATCAGTGAGAACCTTGACGGGATAATCGTATATTATGAATTTAAAATGCACGAGTGAATTAACAATAGCGAGCCCTTCCTTGTCTATTACTGCATATTTACTTTCGGAAGGTCTCAGTTTACGTGAATAAAAAGCTATAGGGAAAAACTGTTTATCATATTGTTGAAGCATACCCCACCTACTCCTAGGTCTGAGGCGTCTGTTGCTATGGAAAAATTCCTTACCGAAGTCAGGAAATTTCAAGATAGGAGAACTACACAGTTCATCTTTCAATTTATCGAACGCCTGTTGATGAATTTCAGACCATATGAAATCTACGCCCTTTTTTATAAGATCGGTTAGGGGAGCGGCTATGATTGAGTAGTTGCGTATAAAGCTGCGATGATAGCCACTACATCCTAAAAATTGCTGTATTCCCTTGACGTTAGTAGGTATCGGAAAGTTACGGATAGCCGACACCTTATCATGGACGACTTTAAGACCTTCACTAGAAACCATGAAACCTAAATAAACTAATTCTGTTTTAAAAAATTCACACTTACTTATCTTTACCCTTAAATTATGCTGCCTTAGTCTTAGTAGCACTAACTCTAATTTACGTAAATGTTCTTCTAATGTGTTGGAAAAGATTACTAGGTCGTCCATGTAGGCATGTAGGATATCTCCTAACAAGTCTCCAAACACAATGTTTATCATACGAGTAAAAGTTATGGAGCACAACGTAAACCAAAAGGCATACGCAAAAATTCATAATGTCTCCTGGCTGCTGAAGGCAGTGTATGGGATACTCTCTTGTTCCAACGGAATCTGATGAAATCCCTTTAGTAGGTCTAAGCTGGTGAAATATTTGTTCTGACCTAGTAGAGATAGGATATCATCGGTACATGGTACTGGGAATCTGTCAGGGATTGTTTCTTCATTTAAACGACGAAAATCGACGCATATCCGCCAAGTTCGATCTTTTTTCGGTACTACTATTAACGGAAAATTATAAGGGCATGTTTGATTTCCTAATGACTCCTTCTTTTAGCATTTTACCTACTTCCTCTGTTATCTCATTCTGAAATTTCATAGGAAGTCGGCACGAAGGTACATAGATTACTTTCTGTTTGTCCTTGAGCCTTATTTGAAAAAATGCTCGATGACATCCGTTTTTCCTAAGGTTCCATCCGTAGTGGAAAAAACATCATGATATTTAGTTAAAAGATTCAAATATTTCTGCTGAATTTCTTCTTCTTGAATGTCCTTATTGATTTTGTTCTTTATAGATTGCAAAAGGGATTCATCCGCAATTGATTGAGCGTGATTTATCTCAGCTACGGTAAGAATGCGATGTTTATAAACTTCTGCATCCAAGATATGTTGATTTTTGTGGATTACTAAAGTGGTATTCAAATGATTACAGACTTCGATGTGACATTGTTGTTGTGAGCCGACTGTATAAATGGCTTGTGTGACGGATAATCCGTGTGTTTTCAGAGTTTCGGAAAGGATTAACGTTTCAGATCCTGGCAAGGTTCTCTTTACACGCACTAATATGTTCGAAGTTACGTTAGGCTCGAGAGTTTGCGCATGCAAAAGCTGATATTACGGGTGAGCGAGAGTTCTGTTGGGTTGCCTGTATTATTTCTTTGTTCATGAGACAGGTGATTGGTTCTGTAATGTAAGTGACAACTCTGTCTGTCTCTTTATTATCTAAAACTGATTTTAGGGTATTAGAAGACTTATAGAATTTCCCTTTGATATACACGCCGTGTTTTGCAGGTGATAAGAATAAATATTTTTGAGTGCCCATAGACGGGTATCCGATAATTACTGCGGGATACATATTAATGTTTTGTACAACGATAAAGGTATCAGCAACGTGCGCTTACCGACCGTTGTACTGTACATGAGTTACTCCTACAACATTTAATTCATTATTCCCTATGCCTGAGAGCCTTATTCCGGACTTCTCTATAGGGAAATTTGAAAAGAGTAAATGATGAGTCCTTAAATCCATGATATTACGTGGACTACCAGAATCAAAGAACAAAGTGAATGACTTATGGTCCAAATTTACTGCATGTAAGGTTGGTCGCAACTCTGTTTTGACTAATAATTGCATGAATTTGTTGCAAATCTACGGAACCTGCACTGATTTTTTGGATTCGGCCGTGTGTTTCATAGGAAAATCAATTGCCTCACAATGATCTGATAAATGATTAAACTGATTATTTGATACAAAAGATGTTGATATTGATGACCCAACATCGCCCTCTCCCCCCTTGGAGTTTATCACACCTTGAAAATTTGCTTGCTCTTGCAAGTTCTGGCTAGACGGCCCAGGAACAGAGGTACCTGAAGCACGATTTGTTTGTTTCTGCTGTTGTGCAGAATTTCCGTTTGGTTGTTTCTTTTTATAGTACTGAGGACCTTCTTTTATTTGCACTGGCAACTGGTTGCGTGTTTGTAGCATTCTGCTGTTGATTCCTCGAGTAGCAACGGTTATATGAAGAGTGGAACTGATTCTGTATTGAACAAAAACGCGTCGACAGTCTGAAATCATGTGACCTGGTCGTTTACAGTTATAACAAACCATCCCTGCAACTTGATTATTATTATGTACCACGTTTACTTGTTGTGGCTTGTTCTCATTTTTTGCAAAAACTTGAATGAGCGAAGGATCTAGGTCGGTACATTTAGACATGTGTTTTTTTATTTGTTTATACACATCTAATTCCGTACTGTTGGGCTGCAATTTTTTGTCAAAACACCGCACTAACACTTCAGGCAACATTGCAGTGATACTCGTAAAGTAGATCAAACGGATTAAACCTTTCACGTTGATTTTGGCACTCGTAACCCACCCGGAGTTACTGTTAAACTAACTTGATATTCATTTAGCCGGTTGGCAATTAGCGCCGCCCGCTCGACAACATTAAGCTGAGTCATGGAGGCTTGGTTAAGGATATTTCTCAATGCCAATACTACATCTAAAGCCTCTTCACCCCCATACACGGCACGTAATCTGATTTTGAACTCGTCCCATGTAAGCGCCTCTTGGAAAGAAACCCCCCTTAGATAAGCACTTGCGTCTCCTTTAGCAAAGTCTATGAAGCTTTTGGCCTCCTGTAATTGTACTGCTGGGTCTGTGATGCTTTTTGCATTTAAATGAGCGTCTACAGATGAGATCCATGCCTCAACATTTTGAGCAGGAACCCATTGACCCGACCTTGAAAAGGGACAATTGCTGACCTCGCGCTCACGAGAGTCACCACATTGGGTTGCCAGCCGGAGTAGTTGCCATTTCCACTTTTACTTTTTATTTTTTCTTATCACTTCTATTCCTTGCGATCCTATCAAAATATCTATAAGAGTACACTCGACCACTACGTAAACGCATATGCAATGTACTGTATAAATGTGTTATAATAATAGGAAAATCCCCCAAAAGATACAAAAATACAGATAATTTGATAAAATATTATACGGAGAATTCCTGCAAGAAACGATTAGCAACAACGAGAAGAGAAAAAAAAAATAATCTGCGGGCGAGAACTCGTAGTTGAAGATTGATTCTGTAATGAAGGAAGATTAAGATGGCGAACAACTCACCCCCAGAATACTGGACGATCGACTCCTGATGAACAACACTTCACTGAGGAAAGAACCTGAATAGATAAAATGGTACTTAGCTCCAGATTATATGGTGAAGGATTGTTGACATGGGATGACGTCTCAGTTCCTGTCTAAGTCTCGCGTCGGAAGTCGTGATGACGTCACGGTCTTCTCTCGGTGCACGATGCATGAAGAAGTCCAAGATTGATGACGTCACAGCCTCCGTCCTTGCATTACTTCCTCTTGCTCTACTCTTTGCGTTCTTGCTCGTGATCGCGTGATGTTTCCTTTGTTTGTTTCTTCTTTCTGTTGATGTTCGATGCTGCTCTCGTCCGGTGTAGATTCTCGAAGATAAGTGACAACAGTCACTCAAACGTCGGTGTTGATGCTTGTATTCTTCTCGATGAAGGACATATCTTTGTTTCCATAAAATGTTGCGTTGATTGAAGATCCTGTTTCCTCTGTTTAGTTTTGATGTCGAAGGTGGAAGTTGGTTCTTGTAGACCTTCGGTCGGCTGATATGGGTCTTGTTAATTTTATTCTTCGTCTTTCGCTGCCACCAGTCTAAGTCTCTTCGCTTTTGCGAAAGACTTTTTTTGTTCTCCTTACGACTGTCATTCGTAAGTATTTCTGGTTCCTCCCATCTCCCTATGATATCTTAGTAGAGTGGTTCTTCTTAACTAAAGGAGAGGATTCAAACAGATAAGTTGAACAGATATAACAACTTTATTCTGTAACTCCATACTAAGAGGTGCAGATCGGTCAGGAGACCGATATGTTTGAAGGCTGACACGGAACTGCCATTCTAGAGCATCACGTCGATAGCGGAACATTAGCTATCTCAGCGATTCATATAAAAACATACGTAGTCCGCCGGCTCGGAAGTTACAAGTTTCCGGCGTAGGTTAACAGGTCAACCGCTTCCCATGGAAGTTGTTGTGCAAAGTTATCATTAATATAAAATGTTGACAACGCACAGAGCTAAACCAGGCTACTGCAGACAGCGCATAGCGTAATCTAGATCTGCCTTTTGGTCACTGTAGGTACCCTCCTAATGCCATGACCTCAGGTCATGGGTTTTTTATTTACAAGATACTGTAATCTGAAATAATGTATTTATTACATATATATATATATATATATATATATATATATATATATATATATATATATATATATATATATATATATATATATATATATATATATATAATATATATATATATATATATATATATATATATATATATATATATATATATATATATATATATATTAATATATATATATATATATATATATATATATAAATATATAAGTGTGATACTTGTGACACTAGTCATAATATACCATTTCATTATTGAGTGTGAGGTGATGCGGTTAATAACAGTTAAAGGGGAATGTATATTGAATTTATCCTTTTATCATATTGCCATTTCATTTAGGATTAGGGTTAGTAAAAATGTTTCATGCGTTTTGTATATAGCTAGTGTTTATTATAGACTTCTCAGACAGAGTATATTTGTGTCACTCAGAATTTAATTTAGATTACTCAGTTAAGAATTAATTTATGAGAGAGAGAGAGAGAGAGAGAGAGATGAGAGAGAGAGAGAGAGAGAGGTAAGCCGATTAATGGCAAAATACACATACACACACGCGTATGCATAGACACACACACACACACATATATATATATATATATATATATATATATATATATATATATATATATATATATATATATATATATATATATATATTTATATGTGTGTGTTTGTGTCTATGCATACGCGTGTGTGTATGTGTATTTTGCCATTAATCGGCTTACCTCTCTCTCTCTCTCTCTCTCTCTCTCTCTCTCTCTCTCTCTCTCATAAATTATTCTTAACTGAGTAATCTAAATTAAATTCTGAGTGACACAAATATACTCTGTCTGAGAAGTCTATAATAAACACTAGCTATATAGCAAAACGCATGAAACATTTTTACTAACCCTAATCCTAAATGAAATGGCAATATGATAAAAGGATAAATTCCAATATACATTCCCCTTTAACTGTTATTAACCGCATCACCTCACAGTCAATAATGAAAATGGTATATTATGACTAGTGTCACAAGTATCACACTTTCCCCTGTGACTGTCTCTATTCCTGGATCATCTGTTAAACAAAACGAACACTTTGTAAAATAAAAAATAAATAAATAAATAAATAAATATGAAGCAGTTTCCGTCACACTGGAATAAAAGTCATACGTCAAAGAAAATCAGGAAATACCCAGAAATATAACTGTACACTCATTGGAAAAAATGGGAATAAAAACATTCAAAGATACGTATAGGATGTGAAATGCCAATTGGCTTGCTCCTTCAGCGATCTCTGAAACTCAAAAGTAGTGTCTATAAACTAGGGTGGATCTTGCCGCAATGCACCATACTCTCTAAAGTGTCCCAATCTTTGATCCACTCACCCCTCCTATCGTACAAATACAAGCATGTACATTCCCTTGTCAAATTTACAAATCTGACTTTTACTAGTTTGTAATGTGCCATAACCCAACAAGGGAAAATACATTACAGCGTCCCGTTCAGGCCATCGGACGAAAGATAACGAGTCTTACTTACGACTTGAAATGAAATTTCTCAGATTATAACATGGTGAACCAAAAAACTGAAGAGGTGCCAGATGCGCTAAAATTGTGAAAATCAAGCGCAAACTGTGTTGAGCTTTGCGTTTATTGAACGAACATAGTTTGCCCTTGCGAAACAGCTGAATAAAGGCATATCTACATAACCCCTGGAAGAATTAGTATGCCATAAACCACATATCTATATTTACTAATAGATCGACCCACATATTAATCACAGAGTACACATGGTTATCAATGGCAGTCTATCAGCTTACCAGTCTATTAAATTGATATTAAGAAACAAAATAAAAATGTAGACACTGAAAAAAGTCGAAGTAAAAATAATAGTATCTTCTGTTGAAAATAATGGCTAATTAAGCTTTAATTTTATACAGGACTTTCTCAAGTCTCCTTATTGTTGATTTTCCAGTGTTGCCTGAACTGTAAGCAATGTGCCAATGAAAGACATGTCAAAAATGGTGGATTGGAGGGACAATTATTATCGACATGAGAGATACATCAATCCTCTCTCTCTCTCTCTCTCTCTCTCTCTCTCTCTCTCTCTCTCTCTCTCTCTCTCTCTCTCTCTCTCTCTCTCTCTCTCTCTCTCTCTTGCTACTTCTTGCTCTTTCTTCTTATTTTCTCGCAACGTTTTGACTCAGTCTTTGTTGGTCATCTTCCAGGCGGAAGTTTGAGTTGGACTGTTGCTTTTAGGTTTTTGTTGTTGTTTTTGTAGATTAAGACAGCTTTGTGCTGGCACGGGCTCTTGCTTTCCAGCAGCCCGTACCTGGTGATGGATATACTATTCTACTTTGCAACATAATATTTGGTTCAATTTACCAACTGGTGCAGAAAAGAAAAAAAGTAGTGGGAGATAAGGTGCTATAGAAGCAAGTCCTACTAAGTAGGAGAGCGGGGAAGGAAAGGATAAAATTTTAGTTAGAGAATCAAAGTTCCTTCATTGGGGGGTCATCTTCGGGAATATTGATGGTATTATTGCTTGTATTATAGGTTAATATCATTGGTCTTTGGGTCAGGTTCCACCTTGAGCTCGTGGGAAGTAGGAAGGCTTCTTATGTCATGTTCAGAGAAGGCATTTTTGTAAAATGAATAGTACCTCCAGTTAGCGCAGAACCGAAAAATAATACCGTCAATATTCCCGTAGATGAGCCCCCGATGAAGGGAAACGCCGCCAACAACACCAGGAATGACGTCATAGAGCAAAGAACCAAATAAAATGCAGCTCTCCAAGAGGTCAACCGATTGCTGAGACAATCTTCAAGGCTACGCCAGAGAAACCATCAACTCCAACAACTGTCCTGAAGCAGCGAATAAGCAGCCAATAGCAGAGAGTCCTGAGCGTGTAGCCAATCAAAAATCAACATCCCATTGCACCCCTCTAGCAACACTGGTATAAATTACTGCAGGACAAGTAAACAATACCTACTGGCATACACCCATCAGTGTATAATCAAGATATCATCCATTCGCTACATTACCAACATTCATCACATCCCAAAGGAACTTTGATTCCTAAACCTTTTCTCCAACTCTGATTTTATCCTTTCCTTCCCACGCTCTCCTACTCACTAGGACTTGCTTCTGTAACACTTTATCTTCCACTAACTGTATCAGTCCAACTCCAACCTTCGCTTGGAAGATGACTAGCATAGCCTGAGTCAAAACGTTGCGATAAAATTAGACGAAGAGCAAAAAAATAACAAGAGAGAGAGAGAGAGAGAGAGAGAGAGAGAGAGAGAGAGAGAGAGAGAAGACTGATGTATTTTTCATTCCAGTCAATGCAATACTGGAAAATCAAAAATAAGAAGACCTGAGAAAGTTTTGTATAAAATTAACGCAGCTGAATCAGCCATTATTTTCAATAGAAGTTGTCTAAAAGGTCTACTTCCCAACTATATCAATAATAATAATAATAATAATAATAATAATAATAATAATAATAATTTATTAAAAGTAATGGCTACTTCAGCAGCATTACACTTGTAGAGATTCTTCTCTATTTCCGAATAGCGGCTTTTTCCGTGCTACTTAGACAGGCTAGTAGAGCGCCTATGGAGGTCATGATCAAATACAGAGTCAAAATTGGTGTATATATTTGAATTTTACAGATAAATATGATACCATAGTTATCAAAGTCATTAACGATATATATATATATATATATATATATATATATATATATATATATATGTCTCTCTCTCTCTCTCTCCTCTCTCTCTCTCTCTCTCTCTCTCTCTCTCTCTCTCTCTCTTGAAGCAAGCGAGCTTTCGTCTGGAGCTGCCAGACATCCTCGGGCTGGGAAGCTGAGGGTGGACTGATCTTGAAGCGGTGTCCGTCCTCGTTTATATTTGGAGTTTTGACAGCAGGGGGTCTGCCCCATGCTGATCTACTATTGGCTGGTGGCGGTAGGTCTTCGTTTTCATTGGTGGCTTGAACCGGGTCTCAAGCCACTTTCCATGCGTTGATGGTTGCGATACTGTAAGTCCTGCAGCCACCTAGACCTCCTTAGCGGCGCGGTTACGTCGATGGGCGTTCCGCTATGCTGCGGGACGTCACGGCTAACTTGATTATGATTGGCTGCGGGAGTATCTCGTTCGGGGGCGTCGTCTTCCGTGGAGTTGTCGTGCTCGGTGGTGTCATTGTTGGTGGCAGGTCTTCTCATACTCGTAGGGAGGAGAAATTCTTCCTGCGTCGTATTTAGTGTAGGTTTTACTTGCTGGATGAGAAAGAGCCTCCAGCAGGCGTAACCGACGGGCATCAGGGGCCTTCCCGATGATCTTCGTGTTTTGGATGATCACATCCCGGGAGATGGCCTCTTGATGTTTGGTGCGTGCGTGATTATTTTGAATAGCCCCCTCTTTGGGCGTTGGCACGAGAGTCTCTTCGACAGGCGCATGGTAGTCATACCAACGTAGGCGCCGCTGCAACCGCGGACTGGGCATGTATACTGGTACACCACATGCGTCTGCTTCAGGGGGTCTCGTACCTGTGGAGAGGGGTTATTTTCATAATAAGGTCGCGCTTCCTCCGATTCTGGTAGTAGATAATTAGGTCGATATTTTTGGTGTCGTCGGTCGGGGATACATTTTCAGAAATAATTTTCTTGACTGAGTCCATCTTCTTCACGGTAATGTGAGCTCATGAAGGCTTTATAATACAGCTTGATATTACCTGGGGGCGGGTTTGCGGGCTCTCACTACCGTACCATTTCTCCAGGGCTGTACGGACTTCTCTGCTTATTAATTTATTTGAATACCTGTTATTTACGAGTACTTGGGAGGCGCGGTCGAGTTCCTGATGAGTGTCCTGCCAGGTCGAGCAGTGGGAGAGGGCTCTCCTGACGAAGGCCCTGACGGTCGTGCTTTTGAATCTGGCGGGGCACTCGACCGCGCCTCCCAAGTACTCGAAATAACGGGTATTCAAATAAATTAATAAGCAGAGAAGTCCGTACAGCCCTGGAGAAATGGTACGGTAGTGAGAGCCCGCAACCCCGCCCCCAGGATAATATCAAGCTGTATTATAAAGCCTTCATGAGCTCACATTACCGTGAAGAAGAGGACTCAGTCAAGAAAATTATTCTGAAAATGTATCCCCGACCGACGACACCAAAAATATCGACCTAATTATCTACTACCAGAATCGGAGGACGCGCGACCTTATTATGAAAAATAACCCCTCTCCACAGGTACGAGACCCCCTGAAGCAGACGCATGTGGTGTACCAGTATACATGCCCAGTCCGCGGTTGCAGCGGCGCCTACGTTGGTATGACTACCATGCGCCTGTCGAAGAGACTCTCGTGCCACGCCCAAGAGGGGGCTATCAAAAATCACGCACGCACCAAACATCAAGAGGCCATCTCCCGGGATGTGATCATCCAACACGAAGATCATCGGGAAGGCCCCTGATGCCCGTCGGTTACGCCTGCTGGAGGCGCTTCTCATCCAGCAAGTAAAACCTACACTAAATACACGCAGGAAGAATTTCTCCTCCCTACGAGTATGAGAAGACCTGCCACCAACAATGACACCACCGAGCACGACAACTCCACGGAAGACGACGCCCCGAACGAGATACTCCCGCAGCCAATCATAATCAAGTTAGCCGTGACGTCCCGCAGCATAGCGGAACGCCATCGACGTAACCGCGCCGCTAAGGAGGTCTAGGCGGCTGCAGGACTTACAGTATCGCAACCATCAACGCATGGAAAGTGGCTTGAGACCCGGTTCAAGCCACCAATGAAAACGAAGACCTACCGCCACCAGCCAATAGTAGATCAGCATGGGGCAGACCCCCTGCTGTCAACTCCGAATATAAACGAGGACGGACACCGCTTCAAGATCAGTCCACCCTCAGCTTCCCAGCCCGAGGATGTACTGGCAGCTCCAGACGAAAGCTCGCTTGCTTCAAGAGAGAGAGAGAGAGAGAGAGAGAGAGAGAGACATATATATATATATATATATATATATATATATATATATATATATATATATATATATATATCGTTAATGACTTTGATAACTATGGTATCATAAATTATCTGTAAAATTCAAATATATACACCAATTTTGACTCTGTATTTGATCATGACCTCCATAGGCGCTCTACTAGCCTGTCTAAGTAGCACGGAAAAAGCCTCTATTCGGAAAATAGAGAAGAATCTCTACAAGTGTAATGCTGCTGAAGTAGCCATTACTTTTAATAAAGTATGCTTGAGAGAGGGTCTGCTTCCTAAGTACAATAATAATAATAATAATAATGATAATTTGTGTGACGATTCACTGAATAAAGGCCGAGGAAAAGATGCGGACCCAGTCTGACTGTTCATTGATGGCTTCTTATTTTCGCTTGAATGTAATGTGTCTTGGATATGAAGAGTTGTTTTACAGCTGACCCATTATTTGTAGCTATATTGTTAACAAGCATCCCTCTCGTCAGGCTATTATGATGGTTTTTAAGCGTATACATTGTCTGTGTTACTTTCTGTAGACAAGACGTCAAGCTATGAGAAACCTTATAATGGTCATCCCAGTTTACGAAATATTGAGGGGCTTGCAATGCAAGAGATGTTCAGTATCATGTAAAGGCCTGAAACACAAAAACACGCCCTAGCTCTCTCTCTCTCTCTCTCTCTCTCTCTCTCTCTCTCTCTCTCCCTCTCCCTCTTGGGACGACGAAGGATCTCAAAGTAATTAGCTTTCTATCCCGCAGCATTAAGTGTCTTCCGCGAAAGTGGGGGTATTTGTAGCTGTTAATTAAGACGGACAGGATAATCCATTAATCTGTCTGTATCCATCTTGCTTACTTCTTATAAGACTGAATTCTCTCTCTCTCTCTCTCTCTCTCTCTCTCTCTCTCTCTCTCTCTCTCTCTCTCTCTCGTTTAAACAAATACTCTTATTACTTAAGTATAAAATGCACTAGTCAGGTGCTATGAAGGCCACTTCCCGTCCAAATTCTCAGTGAATTAGAGTTTGCCCAGAGCAATTAATGATTGCGCCATTATTTCTCAAATTGTAATGTATCTTATTCTTACGTGTACACTGAATTTTCATATGCATATTCTCTTCTTTCTACACTCACACGCGGGTTAGTAATGTAGTATATGCCAACGGTTTCGGTCTCAGGAAATTTCCCATCTTCCCAGTTGATAAAATATGAAAACTGAAATAAAAATATGCTCTAAGTTCTATTGACATGACTTCGGGTAAATATAATCTCCCTGAAGAACGCTTTTTCTGCCAGTAGTGAGAGGTAGGTTCGTCTGGTGGCAGCAATGGCTCTACATTCGTCAACTTACCCAGCGGTAGGCCTACCTCCTTTCAAATTTATTTCCATAACATCGGTTCCGAGTATCTACTATTCCCGCTGTTGAGCCATACAGTTTGCTATTTGCATGTTTACTGTAACAATCTTAAATGTGTCTGATAAATCCCAATCAAATATTTTCTTTCAGCTTCAGTTAATATTCTCTGGTTCAGCTCTTGTTCATCCGATTCGTCGATACTAATTTTATTAGACTGGCAAAGACAAGAGAAACCTTGTGTGAAACTTCCAAATATTAACCCATCAAACCTTTTTTGAAAGAATACATTGACATCATAATAATATAATAAAAGTCTATGTTGTTAAGTTGTATGAAAGTAAATTGTAAAAATCTATGGACATAATTGTACCGTTGTAAATATTAAATTAATGTAAATACAATACAGTGAAAATCTTAAATGAAAGGACACTCAACCAAACAGCGTGGTGCCCTCCATAATAATGTGGAAAGGATTCACTGTAGTTTCATCGCAGTAATTACATCGTGATAATTTCATCGAATGGAAATTACATCTCA
Source organism: Macrobrachium nipponense (assembly GCF_015104395.2). Lineage (NCBI taxonomy): Eukaryota > Metazoa > Arthropoda > Malacostraca > Decapoda > Palaemonidae > Macrobrachium > Macrobrachium nipponense. The sequence goes on along the minus strand of NC_061097.1, from coordinate 6,371,104 downwards.
TACATTTTCACCGCATTGTAATTACATAGAAATATATCACATCGTCAGTGATTTCATTTTAAGATTCCTTTCCCCGCATGCTAAGTAAACTGCACAAGGCAAAAAAATAAATGAACAATAAAATATAATGCACTTGTTTTTCTGTAAAACGTTCCCTGTATTACTGTTGTAGTTGTTCATGGAGATCAAAGTATTTAACTATTTGCAAGTAGCCTGCTTGTTGACTTTTCCTACATAAGTAATGCCACCGTTTTGATTTTCCATAGATATAATGTTTTACTTCTTTTTATGCTTTCATGATTGTCTTTTTTTAAGCATGATTCATTTTAATTTACAAAGCAAAAATATATATTTAGTGTTGGAAAATCTAATTTGAAAATCTAATTGGATAATCAACTGTAAAACGTTTTAAACATATCTAAACATATTTTACAGCATATTTAGTTTTAGCACGTTTATAACTTTTCTAACACTCACCGAACAACTTTTAGTATTAATGGGGGTTTTAAATGGATTTTTATCTTTTTATTTATTCTTTTAGCGTCGATAATTATTAGTTGTTTGACGCCAGTCTAAGAAAAAAAAAGAGGATAATAAAGAAAGCGACATTCTGTAGAAAAATGTATTATTAAGTTTTTTAAATACGTACAGTGCAAAACAGCATGTATTAAAATTATTCTAGCCATATTAAAAAAAAAAAAAAAAAAAAAAAAACATATCTGAGAGACAGTTGTTTTTGTACTTAAAACGCACAATTTCTCTTAGATAATCCAGAGCTTGGCGATTTTCAAACTCATTGACTATTCTTTGAATTCTTAATACAGTATCCTGATATTTCATTTTCTTACGGGGAGTTTCCGCACCTGCTGTTCCATTATTACTTCATTTCTCGCTTGCTCTTTTTACAAGATTTCAAAAAATTTCCAGGTGGTAGGATGAGATGCCCTAATTAAATCGCTGAACGAGCGATGCCACCCTACAGATGCATTGTTTGTCTTAGAAGCACATAATTTGGCTGCATCAAAACATTCCATAGCACATGATCAGAGCGAGGAGGGCGACGTACTAAGCGACGATTTGGCCTTCCAATCCATGTATCCTCGACGTAATCCAAGACAGGCTGGGCTTCTTCAGGAAAATCATTATTGTCAATTAAATATTCAAAAGTGCTAACCACATCGGAGACCGAGACAAATGCAATGGCTGCAAGCATTTTTAATGCGAATTCGGCAACACTTTCGTACAACTGTTGCAGAACATTTGATTGAATAGATCGAAACAAACATTTTGAGAAGTGAAAAAAGCAATCTATTTTTCTGATCTAAGAAAAACTGCTCTATAAGCATTATTCGGTGCACGTTCAAAATCAGTCATAATTGTTCTAAAACTTTCAGCTCTCACAAAAGCTGATTGCAACTATCTTCAGTTTTATTACTCATTAAAACGAAAACAAGAGGCAAAACGTCACCATTTATGATACCATGTATTGTGTATAGTTGTTTAAATAAAGGGGGTATTGTTTTGAAAGTTCCATCTGCATACCAGTTGCTTGCACTAGATAATACCTAAAGATTTCTCTGAGTCGAAAATAAAATAATCCGGTCTGATCCATCATCACTATCGAACAGAAGAAATGGCTGATTTGAATGTGTTATCCTATAATGCAGAAGAATGCTTAACTGGGGTAAACATCCTGGATTTGCAGGAATTTGTGATGCGGTATTTCTAGCATTTCGTATATTCCTTCTTACGTACTGAGGTGGTGGTGGCTGACCCGTAACTGCTTGGGGTACTCCAATGAACACCTGGGTTGCGATGTAATGTGTTGATTCTTGAGTTGTGATTGCCTTTTCTTTAGTTAAGTTAATCACATTGGCAGCTTCAACGCGAGCAATATCTCTAGCATGATTGTGTTCTCCCATTCGTTTTTTAATGGAACCTTCATTTGTATGAACTCTCCCATGGCACTTTATTTTATAAAACAGGTCACATTTCAAAATAGTTTTTTTTTCGCCACTTGTTCGTTCTTTCACAAATAGATGTCTATTATCAATTACCTTTTCCTTATTACTTATGCTTACGTACTGCAGAGGCATCTTGATGGGTTTAGTTTTAGTTATTTACAAAAACCGAAAATGTTTACCACTCAGAAAACAAGCTGATTACAAAAACCGAAAATTTTTATAAACAATTTCTTATATAGGAAAAGTCAAGAAGCAGGCCATTTGCTAATAGGTAGTAAGATACTCTGATCTCTAACAGTAATACTTGGACGCTTTACAGAAAAGCAAGTGAATTATACTTTACTGTTCATTTATTTTTTGGCATTGTGTGGTGAAATAATCCTTACGTTGAAATTACTGACGATGTGATATATGGCAATGTAATTACAATGTGGTGAAAATGTATGAGATGTAATTACCATGCGATGAAATTGCCAAGATGAAATTATTGCGACGAAATTACCGGACACCTGAGGACATGAGGCCTGGTTATATAAAAAAATATCGAGAGAGACACATATCATACCTAGTGTTATTTTTCATTGCTTGTGTTTCTCGGTCACAGCCATTCAAAGCAATTTAAACCTAGGTTGCCCTTTTCTGCTCTTAAACCAATAATTTGATAAAAACAACTTTTAAAATCATATATGGAAAATGACTAAAAACACACAATATAAGCAATTTCTCATATAACATAAAGTAGTATAACATTTAGTCATTAAAATAAGTGTAACGGACTCACACGCACACAAGATATATATATATATATATATATATATATATATATATATATATATATATATATATATATATATATAGTATATATATACATATACGTAATATATATATATATATATATATATATATATACATATATATATATATATATATATATATATATATATATATATATATACATATATATATATATATATATATATATATATATATATATATATATATATATATATATATATATATATATATATATATATATATATATATATATATATATATATATATATATATATATATATATATATATGTATATATATATAATAATATATATATATATATATATATATATATATATATATATATATATATATATATATATATATGTATGTATGTATGTATATTAAGGGTGACGAAGCAAATGTCGGGCATCAACATCCCTGAACTGGAGACCACCTCACATCAAGAAATGTCTAATGCAGAACATACCTCGATAGAAACCTGTTCAAGTGATGAAAACATTGAAACATCAAGCCCTGTCCCTTTTCTGTTGGGGGGTAAATCCAATACTGAAGGATGGACCAATGTTAAAAATAAGAATTAATCTTTCAGGAAAACACCTGATGAAGATGAAAGAGCCCCTCTTCCCAACAAGTCTCCTGCAACTAATCCCTCTACCAAACAAGAACAAAAACAAAATCCAAACCTGAGCGTGTCTGTTGGACCAATATTGGTTGGTGAGATGATCATCGCCCTAAAAAAACAGAGACTGGAGAATTTCTTGGACCAAACACAACTTTTCAACTACTGAATCCAATAGAGGAAATTACGAAAGCTGTCATCTGTAGATACCTAACCAGCCTGCCTCTAGACCCCATTCCACAGCTGCAGAATGTTCGAGATGCAAAGAGATGCACTGAAAATTCAGGTACCCCCACAAGAAAGGTTATCATTACCTTCCAAGGAGAACTTCCCAAATAAGTTTCGCTTGGAATAAGGGGATGATTCCCCACAGACCCCTTCATGTCTGAATCACTTCGATGCCACAAGTGACATAAATTTGGACACCACAGCAGCCGCTGCCCAGCCACAGAAAGGTGCGGTATATGCAGCAAACCGCATCTGACCAAGCAGTGCCTCGATGCTTTCAAGAGAGGAGAAACAGTAGACAACAAATGCCTGAACTGTTCTCTTCAGCATTATGCTTGGAACAAAAGGTGCAAGTTTAGACTGGACAAAGTTGCAAAGATCAAAGCAACTCCTCGACTTCTACCTCCTACAAAACCTTCAAAACCCATTCCAAAACCAAAGGAAAAAGATGGAATGGCCAAGATGGAACTACAAAAAAGCATTCAAAGCAGTGCCACACATCATAGCCAACAACAAGTCGGTGATCTGAGATAAGTGTTAAATGCTACATTGCCTTCCCCTTCCCTTCCTTACAATCCTAAAGACCCATCCACCTCTAAGGTTGATAGTCCTCCTTCCCATAAACCATCCTTCGCAACCTTCTCCATCCCCGTCTGACAGCTCAGACAGTGCCAACAGAGTTCCCAAATCAGTTTTGTAAAAGTTCAATACCATTTACGTTGGAAGGAATCATCATTCCCTTTGAACTTCTTACAGGGAAACCTGTTAACAGAGAGACACTGCTAAGCTGCATATAACCTCACCACATCAAAACCTTTAATCTAAAGCACCTGCTGCCTCACCAAATAATCCCATCCTTTTGTTGCACTC
>NC_061097.1:6349126-6359126 GCF_015104395.2 Macrobrachium nipponense | reverse complement strand
ATTACAACATATGTAATGTATTGCCAATAAAGAATAATAATATTCACAATTTACCGCCGAAACAAGTGAATAATTGCATGCTAGATTTAATATTCTCATTGTATTTATAACTTCATTGAATATCCCAATATCCCATTCTTTCATTCAGCTTCGAGGATTGAATCCCGTTCATTACACTGAGACATTTCCACAAGACTCCGCCTTCGTGAGAGTAAGCAAAGACCGCATTCAACCAATGCAGGTAGGTAATATTATTAATGCACCAATTAAATTCATCAGGCGAGCACAACGAACAGCTGAGGGCCTTAATGCTCCAATACCTTTCTGTGTTCGTGATATGCGAGTTATAACAGAGGAAGCCAACTGGAATGCTTTCCTATTTATTCCCTTTAATGGCGCAGTCTAACTTTATTATAATTAGATGGTGCTGTTGAACTTGAGGGACTAAAGGTGGCCGCCGGTTGAGAGTGAAGACACCCGGAACTTGGAACAGCACCTTCCCCACGAGGGCGCCCAGACTTTCTCTGAATAATATCTTCTCGTTGAATAATGAAAAATAATTGTTTCCGGTCTGGCCTGAATATCAATAAAAGTAAGGCTTGCTTATTTGGAGCACGTATTCAACAATGATGTGTACGGATTATACAACACTATTCAAAATTCATTCTAGCTTGGTAATTTACAAATTGTCTGGTGCATTTTTTTGACAAAATTAAGTGTCATAAATAATAGATTGCCCAAAAGTTACTCCAAATGTTTTAGTATATTGATTTTATTAATCAAAATTCGGCTATAAAAGTAAGCAATGGATTACTTTTAACCATGTTGGGGTGCTTGGATAGCTAGATGGAAAAAAAAAGAACCGAAAACGGAGGTAAAGGTTAAAAAGTGGTTGCAGCCTGGAGTTAAAGGAACGTTCATACAACCTATAGTAATGCCTACAGCGTACCTTGTAAAAAGAGCTGACGGCAAACCCCTTATGAGGATTTTAGTAATTACTTTTTTTGCTAAGGTTAAGGTTACTTTTTTTCTCTGGAAGCACCCATGGCTATTTAGTGAAAATAAAAAAGAATGTTGTCACGCGGTAGTCAGATTCTTTTATTCTGTACTTATTAAAGTTAGGTATTCCATCGCTACTGGGTAATGATATAATTTACTGTTCTTTAATATAAACATAAATGTTCTTTTTTTAGTATTTGGCTTAATCAGTGGCAATAAAAAGGACTAACCCGTAATATTATTACTCTAAATCAATAATACACTTTCAATTACGGCAGTTTTACCTTGGAGTTATTTAAAGCACTAAGCAATTTATCCATTACAGGACATCCCGAAATATTATTGTTTACTTGGTTTACGTTAGAGAAAAAAAGATCAGTCCCACACCGGATACTTCCATGCAGATAATTTTCAGGCATTTCAAAAAGGGATCAAGAGGTCTTGATGTTCATATATTTCCAAAATAATGACCAGGAGCCAAACACAAAATAAATCGTAAAATGAATATCGATAAGTATACAACCAGACAACCGCAAAAAATATAATAATAAAAGAGAAAGACACTGACAAAAACAAGCAACAAACACCAAACGGGCTACTACAGGATGACTGTGAACAACTATGCAAGTCTTGCAGCACTATTAAATATAACATCACAATAACTGAACTACAAAACAGGAGATAATAGTAAAAAACTTTTGACTTGATGGACCAAAATCCTTACCACTGGGAACTAGATTAAGAGTTTAATTAAAAGTCGCTCTTTGACCTCTAACAGTGTATTTAATGAGATTCTCTTTAAAAATTCAGTCACTGATGGAATATTTTCACTAATAGTTGAATAAGAATGGGAACATATTGTGCAATAATTTACAAAAATTAAAATATTTCATGCACTGATGGATACACATTTACTCATTTATTCCAGTAGTGACAGATTTATATACTTTTTAGTTTTCAGTAAAGAAAACTACTGTGCCGACTTTGTCTGTCCGGCATCACTTTTCTTCTGTCCGCACTTTTTCTGTCGGTCCTCAGATCTTAAAATCTACTAAGACTAGAGGGCTGTAAAGTTGATCATCAGATTCAGTACAGTCTCATTCCACACAGCCAGCTGAAGATGTGTTCGACTCTTTTACCATCGGTGCAATTCGTCAATAAGTTCACAGCAAGTTCCTGTCAAAGGATACCTTTACAATTACTACTCTGACAAGAGAACTCAAGAAAGAAGGAATATTACCTGAAGGCACATCGGAAACTTTGTTTTGGAGAGTACTTCACAAGATGGGATTTCGATATATACGTGTATATAATATATATATAAATATATATATATATATATATAGATATATAGATATATATATATAATATATATATATATAGATATATACATATATATATATATATATATATAGATATATATATAATATATATATATATATATTATATATATATATAGATATATATATATAGATATATATATATATATATATATATATATATAATATAATATATATTATATATATATATATATATATATATATATATATATGTATATATATATATATATATATATATATATTAGTATATATATATATATATGTATGTATATATATATATATATATATATATATATATATATATATATATATATATATATATATATATATAAAGAGAGAGAGAGAGAGAGAATCTGATAATGCATAATATTCAACTATACATGTCCGTGATGGTACGCCATTAAACTTGACATGATACGAACCTATTCAATCCAATCTTCAGTTTATTATTGTTTTATTCCCTCTTTTAGTATGTTACGAGTCGCAACACAAAAGTATTACGACAACCTTACGGACAATGGTGAAGCATTCTAGACATGATATAAAATATCAATAGTAGGCAGTACGCAAGGTGTCAGCAGGAGCCCTTGTCAATGCCTGTATCTAACAGACGTGTACCTTCCCTAGCACGATCACCTCTCTGAGTCTCTGACTGCCATCCGAGATTTTTATTTTGTCTTTTTTTTCGTAAGAATTACATATTAATTAAATAATAAACACAAGTGAAGCTAAAAATGAGTTTATTCAAACATAATCAATCAGTATTTTAGATTCCATTAAAGAACAGTATAATTCACTACAACTTATATATTATTTCATAACCATACAGAAACGGGGGCGTGGCAGGTGTAAACGTCACGGGGCCCCACGTCATGGTCGACACACGTCTTTCTGCGCCTAGTTGCCAGGTCTTAACTTCCGTTCTCACCATGCCACAAAATTGAGATGACATTTCTCGATATAAAGTAAGACAATAATGCGGAGTAGATGCTTGAATCCATTTTTCTTAATTAGGTCGGTGTCTCAATCTCTGGCGGTTTCGGTTTCACAATAATCAGAAGCCTAGTTCATTAGTTATATTAAAAAAGGAGGGTGTCATGGGCCTTGAAATAGTTAGTAGTACACAACCGGACAGCAGGTTGGACTGCTATTGATACTACATGGCAATAAACGTCTTTGCGGTGGCCGACGGAACTAAGTGCGGGGCACGGGGCGTTCATCTTGACCCTGCCTGTACAGTACAGGACCCGCTAAAGAACTGATCTGACTGATCAGTAGCCTCTTTCAAATGCCCCTTTTCATGGCATCGTTGTGCCAGAGATTATTGGTTATTCTTGCTCCATAGACACAATGGACAATCAGGAAGGGATATAGAGGTGCGTGGCACTCTTTTGAACTACCCAAGCCACGCCAACTATTAACGTCTTTGGCGGTTGTCTTGTGTTGTCGTACATACAAACATTATGACTTATAGCAGTTTCATGGGTCTTCAGACTATCACGGAAATGCATATTCAATACTGTATTGAATCAGCTTATCTCTTCCTCCCTAGTTCTTGCGTCCCACAAGACAGATACTGACCTTGATTTGCACATTGCTGTTCTTCTTTGAGGGCCACACCACCTTTAGGTGGTACATTGACAAGTTTGTGCTAAATTCAAACTACTAGGGTACGGCCATTTGACGTGTTACAAACACAAGTTAAAACAAATGAATCTCGCGCCTCCATATGTGTCATAAAGAAAAACAAATTTAATTTCACATTCAACAATATCAATCAAGTAATTGAAATAGCCGCAGCTCCAGCTTAGCAAGCTAAATTCATAAATAAAAATTCACATAACATGAGTCCAAAATGAAACATTACGCATAATAAATTTGGTAAAAGTATAAGAAAAGTTACTGAATTCCTTCTGCAACACAATAAACAAAAATGTATCAAAAATAAAAATTCAAAGATTACCAATAAAAAAGACTATTTTGTATTTTTTTCCAAAAGAATCACACATTCCCACAGCATCAATGGAAGATCACAAATTTCTGACAAAGCATAGCCATCAATGACAATGGTATAATTGGCATCCAAATAAATCAACAAAAATCAGTTGCAGTGCAATAACGTGTTTCATACGACTTGAAATGCAATAAAAAATAATAAAGTTATAAATGCATAGACTCACTCTTGAGATGCTACGAACTGTAAAAACATTTTTTTTAAAATTAAACAAAAATTTTTCAGTAATAACTGGCATGAAACAAAAGTGCATAACCACGTTTTTATGATATTCTCTTTTCACTTTGTGACGGACACATTTATTCATAATCCACGCTTACATATTATGTGGATGGTTTGCTTTATCGAAAAGGGAGGAATGTTGGCACAACGAGTTACCTACTTTTTTTATGAAGAATTTATCTTGTAGCATTTTTTCAGAAAACTGTGACTCGGCAGTCAACTCCCTTAGACACTAGTAAACCCACATACACACACACTCAACACATTCTACACTCAACACATTCCACACTCACAGAGCACACACTCAACAAGTTCACGCAACTGACTAGCTTCCCTCTGTTCTCTGTGCGACTCACCCACAGGTGTAACTTGAACATTAACTGTGTGAGTCACAGTTCATCTCACTCTCTCTCTCTCTCTCTCTCTCTCTCTCTCTCTCTCTCTCTCTCTCTCTCTCTCTGTGGCTCGTGCCTTACAGTAAGTACAATTGGGAAGAGCGTCTGCTGTTCTTATCGCTGTCTTTTCATATGATTAACACCCCCAACGTCAGACTCTAACAGTTGCTCGGTCCTATGATATTGTTAAGAAATTATCATTCTTAAGGACATATCTGTATCAGGGATAAAATACAATTTGTTCTCACGTCATCATCAAATTTAAAAATGACTTCTCTTCCCCAATGAAAATCTGACTACCCGTTCAACAAATATATCAGTCTTGCTACTTTACTCAAACAAACACTTTAATGAATTTACGCTAACAATTTTATCATTAAATCTCAATTACAATTCTTCGATGAGGATGAATGGGATGCATTACCGTTCATATATATATATATATATATATATATATATATATATATATATATATATATATATATACATATATATATATATATATATATGTATATATATATATATATATATATATATATATATATAATATATATATATATATATATATATATGTATGTGTGTGTGTGTGTGTGTGTGTGAGTGGTGTGTGTGTGTATTTATCCCCCCAGTTAGTAAAGAAATATTATGTTTACATATTATATATATATATATATATATATATATATATATATATATTATATATATATATAAGTATATGCGTTTTACAGCTTCGTTTGTTGGTGAGGTGAATTTTCAAAATAAGCGTTATCATTAAAAAGGCTATATTCGGCGCACTTATGGCAGATTCTTGGGTTAGCCCTGTGCCTAAGGGACGTTTGTTTGGGGGACTCTGATTGGCTGCTACCGGGAGGTAGGCAGCTTGCTCAGTGTCTCATATTTTCGTCTGTAGCTTAGAAAACTATTAATATGTTTATATTTTTTCGTGTATCTCACGTTTTGCAAAAGATAGGACAGTTTTGGTCAGACCATGGCATTCGATTTTAATCGTACAATTAAATATTTTTTTTCCTGAAATTACAAAGTTAAACCAAAGAAAATAAAACGAGTAAAAGTAGAGAGAACCATGTAATTCTTTATACCTGTTTCTACTTATCATCGGATTTTGCATCATTCAGGCGATGAAGACGAAATAAATATTGTGTTTTCGTACAATAAATTCACCCTGAATATGTTGGTGCTTTCAGATTTCAGATGCATGTGATATGTGAAGAGAGAATTTCCCGCGGCCCGCCAGATAGGAGCTAACGATACCAGATGAGCCCATCTGATTATTTTTTTCATTTTCTTATCTGATATGTCCAGGCATACTCACATATATGTTATTGGATTCAAATTTGTGACAGTCATAATGGGATTCTGTGTATTTATGTACAGAAAATATAATGACATAACGTGACTGTCTCTCGGCACTTTCTCTCGGCAATACTGTCAAACTTGAAGCATTTACGGATGCAACTTAATAAGACATATTCTTCATTTTCTCTTCGCATATCACACCCATCTAAAATCTGAAAGCCACCTGCGTATTCAAGGTGATTTCATCGTATGAAAGCATAACTTTTATTTTATCTTGATCGTATGAATGATGATAAGTAAAAACAGGTATAAAGAATTAAATGCTTCTCTCTTTGCTTTTACTTGTAATTTCTATGTTTATGTTATTGACTTCATGAAAAGATGATTAGTTGTACAATGAATACCAAATCCTACGGTATTACCAAAACTTCCTAATCTTATGCAAAGCGTGAGATATATGAAGAATTATAAACATATTGTTAGTTTTCTAAGCTACAGACATTGAGCGAGCTATTCAACTCCTGGTACCAGCCAATCAGAGACTGCCACACAAATATCTCGTAGGCACAGGCCTCACCTATGAATTACCTTAAGTGAACCGACTACAGTTGGAGTGAGTAGTAATCAGTCAACTTGTTACTCTGAAGTCTGAACATTCTCACTTTTCCACCAAGATAAGTGAGTGTGTCCAAGTTGCATTTCTCTGAACTCTGTACTAGTATAAACATGCTCCTCCCCCTCGGCAATCATCCTTGGCCAGCCTCCACCCCCTAGCGTATTACTAACAACGATTGCATCAATAACTTTTGAAAACGCACCTGTAACGCACTTGTAGCTATTTGAACGAAGAATACTTAATAAGCAATTGATGCAAATATACAAGATATGACCTTATGTCATTAAATTTTTCCCTTCTTAATGTACACTGTATAAAAGGCATATGGTGTAATAAGTTTAGGTGAATGGTAACACTAGTCACTGATCACAAGTCCAAAAATCAGATAATAAGCCGTAACATTGATCTCAGGCATGCATCTTAATACAATTCTGAGTGTATATATACGTCTATCTCTCTCTCTCTCTCTCTCTCTCTCTCTCTCTCTCTCTCTCTCTCTCTCTCTCTCTCTCTCTCTCATTGAGGAAGCTTTGTAACAGTTGTATTTTTCGCTGTATAATTATTGTTGAAACTAGCCATCATAATAGGAAATATAGTACCTGATTTTTTATATATATGTGCCTAGATGAGGTTACGGAAGTGTTTGAGCTTGATATTAATATTAGATAAAAAAAAGTATCTAAAAGAAAACAAGAATACCTTAGCCACATATTCATTATGTGTCATAATACAGAGTAGTAGGGTAACTAATTTTGAAGACATGTTAATCAGTGGCATCATCTGGTTTCCTGTTAATCATGGGCATCTTCTAGTTTTTAAAAATGATTGGGAAATTCGGAGAGTTATAACATGATATTGACGAGCGAAGCAAGGCTATGCAGCTGGGGAGGAGAGAGAGAGAGAGAGAGAGAGAGAGAGAGAGAGAGAGAGAGAGAGAGAGAGAGAGAGACAGGAGGGGGTGGGAGTAGTGGGTGTAAACAACCCCAAGAAATTTCAGGAGAAATTAACATGATTTGGTGTATTTTAATTCCGTATAAATATGAATATTGGATGCTATTAACAGAGAAGGATGATTAGTTTATCAATATTAGTTAATCAACAAGTTTATAAGTCCACAATTTACAGATTGGCTTAAATATGGTACAAGTCTTCTGTGACATCCTCAATTACAGTTCCACTTAACTCTGTGTAAAATATGATCATTATTTAATATTGCAAAATTATACAGTATAAGTAATAAGGATAAAAATAAAATTATAATTTTATGGTTTAGTATATTATAGGATTTATACGACTCCATTAAGAGTAAAATAATTAACCCTCATAGTAGGGGAGTAAGAATACTACCTCCGTAGGACCTGTGTGTCGTAAAAGGCGACTATAAGGACAGCTGCTGCCTTGCAGTCTTACATTTTAGTAAAAGCCATGGCCCACCCCTAATAACTGGGGAAACTGCTGTCTTGTAGTCTTACTTTTTAGTCAAAGGCGAGTACCACCGCCAATAACTGTGGCATGCGGTTGTAAAAAACCCTTTGCCAAACATTAAACCATGTCTGATGTTGGTGGATGACGATGCCTTTATGCCTTAATGTAGGGATAACGGTGGGAAAGAACAAGATTGAGAGTCTGAAATAATAGTGTCCTGTAACAATAAAAGCCTTTTACTTCAATGTAGGTTTTAATATCTAAGGTTAGGAATGGTAGCAAAAGAGGTAGTAAATCGGCGAAAGACAAAAATGAGAATGCACTACTTGTGACAGTAATAGTGGAAAAGCAAAATTATATATAGAATAGGACAATGCTGAATTAATTAATTGTTGAATGTATGAAAATAAAATTTTGCAAATAATAACATAGTTGGATGAGAGGAGAAACAGTGGTGGAGGATAGAGATGCCTGGAGGCAATTCATTTGTGGGCACCTCTTCGAGGATTAAAGGATTTTTGCAATCAATAAAGAAAGTGCTTACTTCTGGATACAGCCAAACAATATAAGTGCATTAAAAATTTCCAAAAATATTTTCCCGTATGTCTGGCACTTTGTTTACAGATTTGCTATCTATGCCTTGACGGTCAACTACAGCAAGACGTTCTCGAAGTCTCAGCAAGCGTTCGACCTTTGGGAACTTTCTTCGAATTTCCGGTACCATATTTCTAATTGCCTTTTGGTATTCCTCAACCGATGAATCATCGAACTGATTATGGAAGAAATCAATTTTTTTGCATTAAGGAATTGCAAAGTTCTGGATATTTTTTACTGAAGCTTCTTTGAATGACCATTTAAGATCATTTCACTTACAAGTTGCGTACATTGTGAGATCAGACGAAGTGAAATACTCATTTAAATACACTGAGGCACTGTCAGTAACTTCGAAGAACTCTACTCAGTAATACTGCTCTGCATAACTGGGGGTATATTCCTGAGAACCATCATCAAGCCTCTTTTGAATCTTGCCCTTGTGAGGGAAAGTTATTGGTTCTAGTTCACACTCATCAATATTTGTACAAGAGATTTTAGATTTTCTACAGATACTTTGACAGCAGCAAGCATTCCTTTAACTGTGACTTTTAAACCCTGAAGAGCCTTATGAAACTAAGGTGAATGTTTTATTTGTTGGAAGAAGCTTGTCCTGCAGTGTATCTCTTAGGGTCTATAACTTAGCGATAGTATAGCTTCTAGTCTGAGCCATTATATTTTTAGATCTACCATTTTGCTAGTTTTAGGTTTAAAACCTAATATATTTAAAGAAAAATAATGCCTAGTGATAATAATAATAAATTTTATTTTCAGCTCAAGGCCATATACATGGGATAAACAAAGAATAGACAATAACATACACAATCTAGATACATAAGATGCCATGATAAAAAAACAAATAAATGAATAATCAGTCGGCAATATCCACACTTGATGAAGTAATATAAAAGAAGGTAATATAGAGTAATAGTATTAACAGTAATAATAATGAGCACAGTTAATAAAAAACATTAAAGACTATACAAATTAAAGAGTAGATTGTATATTATTAAGATCCAGCTAGGGAACTTAGGTGGTTACAGCAGTCAGCCCCAGAGGACTAAGTACGAAAATTGAGTGT
>NC_061097.1:6329126-6334126 GCF_015104395.2 Macrobrachium nipponense | reverse complement strand
TGCAACAAGAACTGGTAAAGCATTGTTTAAGTTGATAACTTCATAATTAGGGAGGATGGTTGGGTGCAAGGGTGGTAACTCTGCCAGTGAGCATTCACTGTCTGTCCTAAGCCAGAAACAAATTGACGAAAGACACCCTTGAAACAAATTTTGGAGATTGGGGGTAGGCAAAACAAGTCACAAGCTTTTTCGTAGGCTTGGCACGAAAACGGTGTGACATATCAAAAATATGCATAAAAGAGTAATTATAGGAAATTTTGCGTAGATTATTTTATATATTGCAATATTTTCTGGTAAAGTGAGTTCCAAGCGAGATATTTGCAAAAAACTGACTTCGCCGCCATTTTTCCAAGATGGCGGCCAAATCCGGGGCGGTAGAGGGATGCAAAATTTATACGTTATTAAATACCCTATTACAAAGATAATGAAGCTTGTTCCAACTTTCCATGAATTTTTTCTTTATTCAATCCCCTATTGACTGGCCTATCCTAAGCTATCAAACTAGTCTATGAGACATATGGTTCGATGGAAGCATTCATTAAGCCAAGATTTGTTACACGTGAAAAAATATACAACTATTTTTCATATCGAATAGATTAATAAAGGTTGTTTTATACCGTTGAACTGACAGTAAACGTGTTTAAAAGACGAAACTTGTTGACACAACCACTACCCTACGGACCAACTGATTACTAAACCTTATTATATGTTGTATGTATAAGATTAACGATGTTACGAACAAGACACTAAATTGACTAGCACAAAATTATGAGTAAAAAAATCCAGTATGCTTTGCTTCCTAGAGAAAAGTCATTCTGTTTCCACCTGAAGAATAAAAAGCTACATAACTTCCCATCATGGAGAAAAGGAATTGAAAAAAAATAAAATAAAATCACAGAACACGCTAAGCACTTTTTTTTTTTTTTTTTTTTTTGGGGGGGGGGCGGTTTCTGGAGATTTTCAAGATGGTCACATGGCTATGTAGCGCCTTCTTGGTGGAAGAACACCGAACTACGTAGTATCAGTGTACAGACAACACCTCCAGATATCATTAGATAAAATGATCAAGGTCAACAAAAGCATTGACCGATACTCGATGTCAGTGCCCGACGTTGCAATACGATTTTCCGGGCCGTATATTGCCAAATGTGATAAAAGCCAGAAGTGTAGTTCAAAAATCGGTTAGAAATGCATTGTTCCATCGATCTTGATTACCTAAAAAATAAATAAATAGATAAAAGCACATATCGTTGATTATGTTCCAAAGGTCAGGATCCATTTCATTGCATCTCTTTTGATCTCTGGGCACAAGAAAAAACTGTCCAGGCGAGATTAAAGCAAGTGTTCTCTTTTACAGTTGTTTTTTTTTCTTTCTTTTTCTCTGGTAAGAGAACAGAGAATACAGATAACGAATCTAACGTCATCATGGGCGAAAGGTTGACGGTGACACATATATGTTATAATAAAGCACTTTTCAATTATATCTTAGGAGTAGACCCTCTTTTAAACAAGTCTTGTTGAAAAGGATTGCTGCATCAGCTCCATTAATTTTGTTAGTCTTCTCTATTTTCATTATTATGGATTTCTCAATTTTGCTGAAACTGGCAAGCAACGTGCCAAAGGGGATCGTCAAATCCGGTGTAGTCATATTGAATTATCTTTATTACTGCTATTACTACTACAAGTTTCTCTCTCTCTCTCTCTCTCTCTCTCTCTCTCTCTCTCTCTCTCTCTCTGACGTTTCGCCCAGATCTGGCAGGGTATGATGACAGCGATGGTTGCTGGAGGACTGAATCTTGATGGTTGTTATTTCATATTAAGCTGGCCTTGTGCCAGCACGGGCTCTTGCTCGTAGAGCAGCCCGTAGACTTGGTGGTGAGTCCTTCTCTTTATATCATGGTCGAGCGGGCGCTCACAAATGCTCCTGCAGGACCCGGAGGATGCTTGACTTTTCATTGGCTGGCGGCCAGGCGTCGGAAACGCTCGAGGCGCATTGACCGTCTCAGGTGTGTTGTGTTACCTGGAGCCGGGTTTTCATTGGCTGCGACCGTGGTGACGTAACTCCTGGTATTTCTTCCATCCTCTTCAATATTGATCCCGTCCTGTTCGCTGGTGTTATCGTTCGGAGGGGGCTGGGAGGGGAGAGGATGCTGGGCCTTCCTTGCACAGGTGGGCAGCAGGAAGGGTTCCTGTGTCGTATTTAGGAGGGGTTTTTGTTCGAGAATGAATAACGCCTCAAGGGGGCGTAGGTGCCCCTGATCAGCGACGCCTACGCCTCCTTTTGACTTTTGTTTACATGTCTACTTATATTTTTCAAGTGTGAGTTGAAGGGACACAATATATATATTTTTGGTTTTCCGTGATGCTATCATTAAGTACATAGAATCACCTTCTTGCTCGTGAAATTGCTTTCTCAATGAAGTGAGGTGGTTATCTGAGGCTTCTAAAAGTTGCCGAGATATGTTAAAGTTCACCATATATATATTCTGAGAAACAAACTGTGAATGCTTATAAAGAAAAATTCCTGATAACATTGCTTTTTGTTTCTTTTGAGTGAAAAGAATAAAGGTGGATATAATTCTGACTTGGTCGATTTTCGATAAACTGCATTTAAAAAAGGTAATTTAAAATCAACTTCTATTTCTGTCGTGAACTTGGTTGAGGGTAAAATGTTATTTGCTTTTTCTACTAGTTTCTTTAGCTTGTCATCGGCACCTTTAAGACTAACAAAAATGTCATTAACATAATCTCACCTATAAAACTGGTTTCGTTTCTTCATCACACCTTAAAATTCGTTTTTCCACAAACTCTCTGCAAATATTAGCGGACAGGGGAGATCCCATGCCAACTTCTTTTTGTGTGAATCCCTGATTATTAAACTGAAATACATTGGACGAGACACATAAACTGATTAGAGAAAAAAAACTGCTCTGCCGGTATGGGGAAACTCACATTACCTTGATCTTTTTCTTCTTGTAAATTTCTAATCACATATTCTAATGGAACGTTAGTAAATAATGCTGTAACATCTAAACTCACCATTCTTCCATTTACTCAACCAATATCTTTGACTGGGTGTATAAGCTAGAATGGATGCTACAAATGATCACTTGAGAACTTGCCAAGATACTGACTTAGAACCTCAGCCAACCAGACGGCTAATGTGTTCTGAGGTAAGCCACAAGCATCAATGATAGTTCTGATGGGGCACCCAGGTTTATGAACCATTGGTACATGTATGACAGTCATAGGAGGTGACAAGGGCACTGACACTAGGGAAAGGACAGAAGGGCTGTTGGGAGTGAAGTCAGAGGTAACCTCAGAGTCTACTGGAGGGCTCTCTACTCCTGCTGATGCTAAAACTGAAGTGAGAGCAATCTCAGCTTCTGCATCACGGGAGGCCTGTTTCTTCCTGATTACCAGAAAAGGTGTAACACTCAGGTCCACCAGAGGTTGAACCTCAGAAGACAGTGGTGATGAAGAAGACTCATTGAGTGCTGGAGGCTCACAAGTTGCTTGGATCAATTCAGTGAAGGTTCCTGAATCTCCGTAGGAGGATCCGCAACAGGATTGGGCACTGGCACTAAAATGGGACCAGGCACAAGGTTCAATTCTTGTGGGGGCTCAACATCCAAGATGGATGGAACGAGGCACTGCTCAGTGCTCTCAAGTAGCACGGGCAGAAATTAAGGGTCAGGCACATCTGACAAAGGGCCCGGAGTGCTCGAGTTTGGCTGGGATAGAGACTTCTGTCCCAGCTGGAGGTCAGAGCCTCTTAGAATATTTTGGTTTGGTTCATCCTTTCTTGAAGAGGGAGGACTGGTTTGTTGGCTGTCCTTCCACGAAGAGGAAGGGCTATCTTTGTGGCTGTCCTTTTGTAAGAAGGGAGTACTTGAACTGAATTTGCATGAAGTGTGCCCCATCTATCGACCACAAGTTTGGGTGGAAGGTATTGCTGATGGTGGCATGCTTGTTAAGGGGCCTGTATTCCCAGAAGATGCTTTATTGTTTCTTGCTTTATTTATTATTAGTTGGTATAGTCTCTCAGGAGTGTTTAAATGAGATGCAGTGCAAGTTTCTTCCTCCATTCACAGTAGAACGATACAGTAACAATTATAAGTTTAACTATGAGATTACGAATAGGAAATTGAACTTTCTCTTGACCGCTACTGCTCTGGAAATCTGACCTCTATTTGGGACGGCGGTTCGTGTTGTGTCTCCCCTTCTAATCTTTTTTTCTGACTTCTGCTCGGCCTCTAGAGTCGTTGAGGTCCACCTTCCAGGCGGTACTTTGTTTCTGTTTCCACCTGATACTTGTGGGGATTCGTTGATGTTATCTAGTCACTGGCCCCCCTTGTGTGTGACTAAATTGTTAATCCCTTCGCTTAAGGGTGGAGCTGGTGACATTACCGGAAGTCTTCAATTTCCGGCGAAAGTTGAAAGGTTAAGCCACAGGTGAAACGGGTAGGCAGATTTTAATGACTGCGCTTAGATTAGAACTTTGCACGTGTTATGGCTACTGTTCATGACTCTTCTTGTCTGTCTGTCTGTCTGTCTCTCTCTCTCTCTCTCTCTCTCTCTCTCTCTCTCTCTCTCTCTCTCTCTCTCTGTCTTGTTTCTCTATTCTTTGTTCTCTCTCTCTTTTTTATTTACATTATTCCTAACTGACATTCTCCTAGCTATTATTACATCACTCGGTCACCTACCAACATTGTCCTTAATGTTTTTATGTACATAATAAAAATGGACATAATGTGAATTGTTTCTCTAACTGTGGAGGAAAAGACATAAGATTAATAAAATATTATGAAAAAATATAATCATAGTAAATGGTAAGCATATCAAATCATAAGTGCATCAAATCATAAGCATAATAAATGAACACTCATCACACTAACATATGAAAACAATAATATATAAGAAATAATGTGGCTATTAATTGTCAATTATGGCTCATTTTTTTTAATTCTCTCAGTATCCCTTGTATTTTTTTGATAATC